>NW_006408559.1:813016-819935 GCF_000296735.1 Chrysochloris asiatica
ACAGGGGGCACTATCAGACCAAGAAACCCAACACCTTATCGTCCATGTGATGACCTCACATCTTTCAGGGCAGGGTTTTCAATGACTTTATTCTGATCAAAGTACCAGACTTTCCCACGATGGTGGCACTGGGTGAATTTGAACAGTCCCCCTAGCCATTAGAGCACACACTATTTGCACCACCAGGGACCAATGTATTAACATAATACCTGTCAAAAACCTGATCCGTGGTCCATAATGCCCCTGGGACTCAGGGTCCTCATGTGCCTGGCACTGTGAATGGCCTGACCGCTGCCCTCCACTTACAATCTGGGGGAAGAGGCAGAACACTGCCCCAGTTGGGGTGTGCGAGGAGAGAGTTAGTTGGAAGGGTGACTAGGACAGGCTTCCTCAGAGAGGTCAGGGAGACCTCAATGGAATCTAGGAGATTTAACATCTTACTGAAGACTGGGAAGAAGAAAAGCCCAAAGGAGCCAAGGCCCTGGGGGAGGGGGGGTGATGTGTGGGTGTGTGTTCCCTTACATCAGGGGTTGGCAAACTTTTTCGGTAAAAAGCCAGATACTAAATATTTTAGGCTTTGCAGGCCAAGAGGTAAAATGATGGCTATTGTGTAGATACTTAAATAATAGAGAAAATTTTCTATGATTTTTTTTAACTGAAAAAATTAAAACCTTATGGACTTTAAAATTTAAATTTCATATAATTTTCAAATGTCATGAAATATTTTCCTTTTTTCTTCAACTATTTAAAAATATATAAACTTTTCTTAGCTCTTGGGCCACATCAAAACAAATGGCAGTAGAATTTGCCCCACAGTAGTAGTTTGGAGACCCTGAGTCCTGATGTGGCACTGTAGGATAAGCACTGGGCTGCTAACCACAAAGTTGGTGGTTCAAACCCACCAGCCACTCCTTGGACGCCCTTCCCAGGGTCATTATGAGTTGGAACTGACTCCACTGGCACTTAACACCAACAACAATCACCTTACTTGCAAATGGTTAACTTGCCTCCGCTGCTAATAGAAAATAGGAAGTTTGAGTTCGCCCAGCAGAGAAAGAATCCCTTAAGATTGTTGTGGAGTCCGTTTGGACTCACAGTGACCCCATGTGACAGAGCACAACTTCCCCATAGGATTTTCTAGGTCACTATGAGTCAGAACAGACTCAACGGCACTTAACAACAACAACAACAACAATCTTTATAGGAGATTTCCAGGTCTCTCTCCCTCAGAGCAGCTGAGTGGGCTCAAACCGCCAAATTTCAACTGCAGAAAGTTTAACCGTTGCGCCACCAGGACACTGGAAACCCTATGGGGAGTTCTAGTTTGAAGCACATGGGTCGCCAGGAATTGTATTTGACTCCACGGCAAATAGTAATTCGTATCCCCTTACATGACGGGACTCATTCTTATAAGACCAGTTTGGTTTTGAAGTTGCTCTTCGCTGAGGGAGCTTGCCCGGACTGATTTAGTTGTTCGCGCCTGGGTTTCTGGTCCATCTCTAGCCCTTATCAGCTAGGAGTTCTGAGCCTTCCTGCACCTCAGTTTCCTCCTTTCCGAAGCAGCAGATAAGGCCAACTGGCGGGCCATGCACACAGGCGCACGCAGAAAATAGAGGGTTGCAGAAGGAGCTCAACGTGCGGCTACAGCGGCCTCAAAGCCCTAGCGCCGCCGGAGTGAGCGCCCTGAGTGTGGCCTAGGAGTGGACTCCTTCTAACTAGGAGATGTCAACTGGAGACCACCCGCCCTGGGCCTGAGGTCCCTGGTTCTCTGCACACCTGGGCGCAGCGTCCTATCCTGGGTGTGGGTGTCCCGCTCGCGGCGGGCCGCCCTCTCCAGTCCCCGGCTCCCAGGAGGTGCGTGCCGTCGGGACTGAGCGCCGGCACTACCCCCAAGGGGACCTGCTTGTGTCTGGAAGTGGCCGTCTATCCCCTAGCCGCTCAGGTTGCACCCTCTTGATTGAAGGCACCGGTCCGTCGTGGTGCAGCAGCAGCGCGCCCCCTCCAGAGGCACCCCGAGGATTTCTCGTTGCTGCCAGCAGTCCCGGGTCCTCTTGAATGGGCGCGAGGGTGCAAGGGGTTCCCGCGACTCGAGGTCCCTTGCTGCGGCCGCCACCCGCTTCAGTCCTGGGCGGGGCGGGGCAGGCGCTGGCATCCGAATCGGGCCGCCCGGCAGTTGCGCAAGGGGCGTGCGGGCGGCTATAAGAACGGCGGGCAGCCATGGAGCCCAGAGGAGGCGCGGTACCAGCGGCTGAGAGGTAAGGCCCCCCCGCGCGCTCCCTTCTCCTTGACTGGATGCAATACTCCTCCCCATCCCACCAGGGAAACGGAGGCAGGCGGGAAGCAGGACCATAGCTTGGTAGCAGACTTTGGTAACTTTGACCAGAGTTCCATCAGAAGAAAGGTGGCTGCATTCTGGGGCAGCCTACGGCCAGCTGGGCCCCCAGGAGACTCTCAAGTGGCTAGAGTCAGCGTCTCTGTCACTGTGCGGTTGAGATGCTTTGGAAATGGCCTTGAACATATTCCCAAAGATCAAGGAGCCTCCCGCCACCCTAGAGGGGGTCACGGCTGCCAGCTTCTGTTTCTGAGTACTAGACATACAGCCTTGTTCTGTGGAACAGAATTCTGGAGTACGTTTCTAGCAGGGTCTGACCTCTGGAAGTAGAGGAGCTGTTGGAGTCTCAGGCCAGGGATGAAGAAAGAGCAGAGGGGAATGAAAAACTATAGGAAGAACGGAAACCTCCCAGAGAAATTGAGCCTGGACTCCCAGGGTCTGCCTCAGAGCTGGGCAGATGACCTTCTTCACCGTGATAAATATGGCTTTCTCCTCAAATGGGGCTTCTTGACGCCACAGTAGAGTGGTGCCTGGGAAAGGCTTGTTCCCCACATGGTCCTTTGCCTGTGGGCTCCAGGTGAGCCTATCAGACCCACCCATAGTCTTTCTCCCCTTGGGAGCTTGCTCTGAACTCCCTGGGTGGTGTGGAGAATTGAGCACTGGATGCCAAAACCAAATCCACTGCTGTTCAGTAGTTTCTGACCCCTACCTCTAGCGACTGTCTAGAGCAGATAGAACTGCCTTATAGGGTTTCCAAATCTTTATAGAAGCAGCCTGCCCCAGCGTTCTTGCGAGAAGCGGGTGGTGAATTCTTACTGTCTGGCGCTATGGGTTAATGCGCCAGACTTGCAAAGCCAGTTTAACTGCAAGATCGGTGGTTCAAGCTCACCAGCTGCTCATTGGAAACCCTATGCAGGGTCGCTATGAGTCAGAATCGATTCGATGGCACTTAACAACAACAACCTTTCAGTAGCAACTGAGCACTTAACCATACTTGACTACTTTCAGTAAAAAGGTGGCTCTTCGAATCTACCCAGAATTCTTTTGAGGGGGGGAAGTCCTGGCATTCTGTTTTGGAAAGGTCACAACCTTTGAAAACCCTTTGGAATGCTGATCTACTTTGACACACATGGGATCACCAGAATTCACAATCAACTCCATGGAACCTTTGTGTGTGTGTGTGGTAGCCTTTACCCTCCTGTGTCGACAGTTTAAAAATGGTGGCACTTTGAGAAAGTGACTTCTTAGAGCCTGAATCTGAGAGAAATATGTGGCCTGGCTGCTAATTTGAGAGGATGAGAGTCATCTGTCCATGAGAGCTGGGCACAGCAGGGAATTGCCAGAGCTGCCCTTGGAGCACGGGCTCGCAGACTGTCCTTTACAAAGTCACCTCCTGTGTGTCCCTTCCATAGAGTTCTGAGATGGACAGAGATCCACTGGGAGTGGTGGGCCAGGCAGGGTTCCCATCCCTTTCCTACCAGGAAGGTCTGCATAACTAAACACCCCAGGAAAGCAGATTGTCCCATTCCACCATGAATGAAAATATCAGCTGACCACTCATCTCACGAGGACGGGAGAGAAAACCAGGTTCCACCAAATTGACCCCAACTCATGGTAACCCCATGTGTGTCCAAGTAGAACTGTGTGCCATAGGTTTTCAGTGACTGAGTTTTTGGAAGTACATCACACTTTTCTTCTGAGGCACCTCTGGGGGACTCAAACCGCCAACCTCTCAGTTAGTGGTCCAGTGTGTTCATTGTTTGCACCACCTGGGGACTCCAAGCAGGAAGGAAACCCAGCAGGTATGTGTAGATTCTTTCCTTTTTCAAGCATATCAAGGACACTGAGCTGGGGGAAACATGTCCATGTTGGCCAAAGGAGTGTCCTTCTCCTATTTTGTACATCTTAGGCCCAAAATAACTCTTCTTGGTATTTTAGAGAAATAATTTCCTCCCCCTTCATTCCAGGAAATAGCTCCAAGCGCCAAGGACAGAGCCAGGGAGATTGCAGCGAATTCCTGCCCCTGGGCCCCAGGCAGATGCCTCTCATGGCTGAGTGGCCCATGCAGGCTCAGAGGTGGCCACCTGGGAGAGCTCGCCTCACAAAACCCTGGGTCATTGTTCAATCCCTCCTCCCAGTCTAAATGCCCCCAAGGGGAGCACTGGGGTCTAGGAGAGAGAAGGGAACCCCAGGGAGATAGAGCCCTATGGTGTGCATCCTTAAACAGCATGCTTGTGATTTCATGGAAAATTCTCCAGTAGGCAGGCCATCTGCCCTGTTCCACCAGGGGTAGGAGTTAACAGAGGAGTTCAGGGAGACCAAGGTCTCTGGGAAACCTAGACACTGTAACATTTCCTCTCTATTTCAAAAGCTTTTTAAAAATTCTTCTGGACAAAGAAATCTTAGGGTGAGGGCAGGTGAGCCATCACAGAGGTAAACCTAGTTAGAGAATGAGGAGCCGAAATGAAAAATATATTCACTGCCTCACACGCTCTACCTTTCTACCAAGTTCAATTCTTTCAAGCCCATCATGGTTTTCCCAACTCCACATTGTCCCCTCAGCCTGGCATGTCCTGCTTTCCCTCCTCTCTGGAGACCCTTTTCTATCAGCTCTCAGTTCAATGAAGCCCTCCTTTGACAAGCTCTCCACCCCCTCCCCAGTATCTGCCCTGGTCCTAGGCTCCCACCCTCATAACCTTGACCCAGTTGAGTTCAAGTGATTTGTTTAAGCCTCAATCTACTCCACTGGATCTGGGTAATTTCAAGGTCTGATCGTCTTTGCCTTTACTTCTTCTTTTGTCCTGTCCCCATCCTCGCGTCACCTTGGATCTATGAAGGAAGGGTGAAATGGTAGAATGGAAAGGGAACCTACAGGGAAAATTTCTTTGGGGTGACAGCTTAGACCATCCAAAGCTTTTTCCTTACAATGATGGCATATAACTCATTGCCTGAATTGAATTCATACTAGCATCAGCAGCACTTAACAACAACAACCAAGCATATCTTGGTGAGGCTCTGTGAGATAAGCACTGAACTGCTAACCACAAGGTCAGTGGTTCAAACTGCTCCTTGGAAATCCTACACAGCGTCTCCGTGAGTCCTAAAGGACTCCACAGCACTTAGCAACAACAAACATGCTAAAGACTACCAGAGAAGGGTCTAGAAAACCTGACAGAACAGTGTGGTGGATTCCTTGCTAATCTCAGGTCTTTCCAACTGAAGAAGATTGTCAGAGGAGTTCGGACAGCTCAAGGCTAGCAGCCCCCCACTCCCTGCACTGAGCACCTCCAAACCTGAGCCTCCCTCTTCCCCCACCATCCTCAGAAGTCTGTGGGTGGGACTAGCCTGGACTCAACAGACCCTCTAGCCTGTATCTAAAGAAGCATCCAGACAGCTCTGTCCATATCTTGGCTTCTGAAGTGGGAGGGAGAAGTGTCGGGGAGCCCACATCTGTGGGTCACCAGCTTCTGGGGAAAGCAAGAGGCCAGCTTGTCAGAGAGAATGAGGAGGCAGCGGTGGGGAGGGCCTGTAGGCAGAAGAGGTTTGCACTGGGGAGCTAAGCCTGAGCAAAGGTGTGGCCAGGACCCAGGTGAAGTCAGAGAGCATGAAATTGTAGCCAGTTGATGATCTGTCATTAAGGAGCCTCCCCCACAGCCACAGCGAGCCCGTTTTCTATGATTACATTTCATTACCCAGCGCTGCCCTGGGGGCCCTATTTCTGGATGTTCTTATTTCTTTTCTGGTTCATCAGTGGTGGAGGATGATGGGAGAGATGAGGAGGATGGCAGGGGTCTTAATTAAGAAGAAGGGAAGTTTCTAAGGCAAGAGCTAGTGAGCAAAGTGGCCCCAGGGAGAGCAAGGTGGCCCCCAGTAAGGGGACCTGCAAGGTGGAGGAGGTTGGAGTCTGACCCTCCCCCTACTCCGCATCCTCTCCAGGCCAGCTCCCCATAGTCCCCTCCTGGCTCTGGTTAAACACTGTTGTTGTTGTTAGGTACTGTGGAGTTGATTCCTACTCATAACAACCCTATGCTAAACGGACCTGCCAGGTCCTGAGCCATCCACAGAATTGTTCTTTATGCTGAGCCCACTGCTCAATCCATCTCATTGGTGGTCTTCCCCTTTTCCACTGACCTTCCACTTTACCAAGTATAATGTCCTTTTCCAGGGACTAGTCCCTCCTGATCATATGACCAAAGTCTGAGAGGTAAAGTCGCACCATCCTTGCTTCTAAAAAACCTTCTGGCTGTACTAATTCCAATACAAATTTGTTTGTTCTTCTGGCAGTCCATAGCACTTTTCAGTATTCAACACCGTAGTACAAATGCATTAATTCTCCTACAGTCTCCCTTAGTCATTGTCAACTTTCACATATGTATGAGGCAATTGAGAATACCATGACTTGGGTCAGGTGCACCTTAACTCCTCAAACTGGTATCTTTGCTCTTGAATACTTTAAAGAGGTCTTGTACAGCAGATTTGTCTACTGCAATATGTTAGTTGATTTATTGACTGCTGTTTCCATGAACATTGATTGTGGATCCAAGCAAAATGATCTTTTCTCCATTTATCATGTTATTTATTGGTTCA
>NW_006408559.1:820779-834962 GCF_000296735.1 Chrysochloris asiatica
AATAATCTTCAGTAAAATTTTACTTGCATGTGATATTAATGATATCGTTTGATTATTTCTGCATTCTGTTAGATCATCTCTGTTTGGAATGGGCACAAATATGGATCTCTTTCAATGGGTTGGCCAGGTAGCTGTCTTTCAAATTTCTTGGCATAGTTGAGTAAGTGCCTCCAGGGCTGCATCAGTTTATTAAAAGATTTCAATCTGTATTCCATCAATTCCTGGAGCCTTGTTTTTCACCAGCATCTTCAGGGCAGCTAGAATTTCTTGGTACAGTGACTCTGTATATGCCTTCCATCTTCTTTTGATACTTTGTACATCATTCAATATTTTGTCCATTGTTGTTGTTGTGGTTAAGTGCTGTCGAGTCAGTTCCGACCCATAGCTACCCTGTTTAGGGTTTTCTAGGAGCAGTTGGTGAGTTTGAACTGCTGACCTTGTAGTTCAAACTGACCTTGCTGTCTAGTGCATTATCCCACAATGCCACACATAGGACAGAAAAAAATAAGACTGGATGTTGAACCAGTGGTTGATCTGTTAACTCTTAGAAAATGACAACTCCTAAATGTTCTAAACCACTTTGGAAGCTTCCAGAAGAGAAGGTTTTGCAGCCCAGACTGACAACTGATAGCATCCTTTCCCCCACTTCTCAGTGTTCTCTCCCCTCAGCTCCTGCTAGAGTTCCTGGGGGCCACCTCAGCTGCTCTTTCTTTCTGTCCACCTGAAGGCCCCGCCAGGGTAGCCTCATTCCCAAACCTCTCCTGTATCTCCCAGCTTCTGTCCCCTGCCTTCTTGTCAGCCAGGCTGTAAACATTAGCTGGGAGGTGTCTGTGCTTTTTGTCTTCACATAGGGAGGTCTCGCTTCTTACCTGGCACTCACAGCCCTTAGCAATTCCAACCCAAGCATTCCCCCATGTCACACCCGGCACACCTCTGTGCCAACTATGAGTTACCTGCCCCTGAACCCAACTGTGTTCTTTTGCCTCTGCACTGTCTGCCAGGGCTGCTCCAACCTCTGCCTGCTCACTGTTGGTGTTGTTAAGTGCCATTGAGTCAGTTCTGACCCATAGTGACCCTGTATAGGGTTTCCAAAGAGCGACTGATGAGCTTGAACCACTGACCTTGTAGTTCAAATGGCTTTGCAGTCTGATGCATTAACTCACAGTGCCACACCAGGACTCCGCCTGCTCACTGGGCCCTCATAAATGCTGCCTCCTCCACGAAGATTCCGTGATTTCTTAAGTGGAAATCTTGGTAATGACATTTATTGGGGTTGACTATGGACCACCAGTTGCTCCTCAGAAACCCTATTTGAGGATGCTATGGGTTGGAACTGACTCGACAGCATTTAACAACAACAACCACAACAATGGACCATGCACCAAACCCAAAAGTTCATTGCCGTCGAGTCAATTCCAATTCATAGTGACCTACAGGACAGACTAGAAGTGCCCCATAGACTTCCCAGGGCGGTCATCTCTGCGCAAGCAGCTATCGTTCTCCTGTGGCGTAAACTATGCATCTGAAGGGTTCCAAACATCCATCCTTTCCATTACCAACCAAATACACTATTTCCACCGCCCAGGGACTCTAAACTCAGATATGTGTTGTCATTGTTGTTCTTGTTATTAAGTGCCGTCAAGTCGGTTCCAACTCATAGCGACCCCTGTACAGGGTTTCCAAGGCTGTAAATCTTTACAGGAGCAGAAAGCCTCATCTTTCTCCCACAGAGCAGTTGGTAGTTTCAAACTGCTGACCTTGTGGTTCATAGTCCGATTCGTAACCACTATGCTACCAGAGCTCCATCAAGTCAGTTCAAACTCATTATTGTTGCTAAGAACTGCCGAGTCAGTTCCGACCCATAGCAACCCTGTATAGGAGCAGGTAGTGAGCTTTAACTGCCAAATTTAGGGTTCAAACTGACTTTGCAGTCCAGCGCATTAACACACATTGCCACAGCAGGACACCATACCAAGCACTAAGTTAGATGAAATTTGTATTTCTTATCTTGAGTTATCCCTCCCCTCCCAAATCCTAAACTCTATCCTTTCAGCCCATCCCCTTTCCCTCTGGATCTATGGCCACACCCCATCCAGGTACTCGGACTCAAGTAAAAGAGACACCCGCACGTGTGGCAAAATGGTTGACTGGAGAACCCAAAAGACTTGACAATCATTCTGTTCTGGTGTTCATACGCTATACTAAATGAGTTAGCATTATGTTTGGCTGTGTTTAGCAGACACCCAAAATAACAGTGGTCCCAAGATAGGGAGTTCAAGGTTGGTTTGGCATCTTTGCCCCATGACGTCCTCGGGGGCCTTGGCTCCTTCAGCTTTCTGCCCCACCATTCGGAGTGAGGCCTTTGGCCTCCTAGTCTAAGATGGTGCTAGAACTCTGGTTGCCATGTGCTGCCAGGAATCAGGATGGAGGAGGGGGTGAAAAGAAGCAGCAAACAATCACATCAGCATCCTGAGAGCTGCCATGTGACACATCTGCTTAGATTTAATTGGTGAATGGAGTCACATGGCCATACTAGTTGGGAGAAGTTGGGAAATGTAGCATTTATTCTGGATGGCCACATCTCTATCTAAAACTTGTGAGTTCTGGCGCTAGGGAAGAAGCAGAGAATAGATACTGGGTGGCTAGCAGCTGCTAGAAGGATCCTGGTGGCATAGGGGTTCAGCTCAGCTACTATCTAAAAGGTTGGCAGTATTGAACGCACCAGTTGCTCTGAGGGAGAAAAATACAGACGTCTGACTCTAAATATTTACAGCCTTGGAAACCCTGTGAGGCAGTTTTACTGTGTCCTACAGGGTCTCTGTGATGCATGTGAGTTGGTATTGTGTGTGTCGATGGGCAGGTTTTCTCCATCAATTTGCTCTCAGATGGTTCTGTTATCAATTCCATCTGCCAACATCCCGCTATTCCAACCCCCCACTGTCATGGATTGGATTCCACCTCCTAGTGACCTGTGTAAGGTTTCTGAGGCTGTGAATCTTGGCGGGAGCAGTAAGTCTCACCTTTCTCCCCTATAGAGACTGATGAGTTTGAACTACCAACTTAACAGTTAGCAGTCTGGTGCTCATCCTACAGCGCCACCAAGGCTCCTTGGTGGTGTCCCCTCTACCCCCACCCCAGGGGCCCCTAACCCTGCCCTCTCCTTCCCTCTTAGGCAGACTGGCCTAGCAGCAGCTTCTCAATCCCACATTTCAATAAGCTGCAATTTATTGTCTGCATCCACTGAAGCATGTTATCGGAAGTGCTTGGAAAGGCCTATAAAACCACTTTCCACACCACTGTCCACTCAGCGTTAGGGGGTAGCCATCATGTGAGAGTCACCGCCACCAGAGTTAATCTGGGCATCAGTTCTCATGAGCAAGAAAGATGATATCAACACATGAATCCTGGAAAAGGGTGCAGCTCAAGTTTACACCCAGAAATACCAGGTGCCCTGCTGAGAGGTCCACAGGATGCAATGTGCTTGATTCAAGGGTAGTGTTGCCTGGGTTTTCCAAACCCTGGCTAGTAATTATAATAAAAAGAGCCAGCATTTCCTGCCTGCTTCTCTTGCAGGTACTCACACACACACACACACACACACACACACACACACAGGACTTACTGCCTTCATCTCACTTACCTTTTTGAGCCAGGTACACATTTGCCCCATTTTAGAGCTAGGAACTGATGTTTAAGGACAGTTCAGTAAGCTGCCCAGAGACACAAAGCTATTAAGGTCAGAAGTCAGTGGTTGAAACCTCAGCACCTAACCACTAAGTACATCTACCTCTGCTAAGGTTTCATGGGATTGTAACTATTGAATTCCATCCCCAAACCACTTGGTGTATTATTCAGGTAATGAGTACTGAATAGAGGAAATTTTGGAGTTCCTGAGTTGTATTAATAGTTGGCACCCTCAACTTTTAACTGAAAGGCTAAATGTACCTCAGAAGAAAGACCTGGTGATCAAATTCTGAAAAAGCAGCCATGGAAACTCCTGTAGAGCACAGTGCTGTTCTCACACACCTGGGTTTGCTAGGAATTGGCCTGGATGGTGGCTGTTTGGTTGGCTTACGGGGAGTTTTAATTTTTTAGGAAAGCAAGCAAGCACAAAAACATTGGCAGTCTCCCCTCAGATTACTCAGTGTTTTCCGTATTTGAACTTTAGATTGGGACACTTTCCATAGTGTCATCCTTGTTGTTGTTGTTAAGTGCCATTGAGTCAATTACGACTCATAGCAACCCTGTACAGGGTTCCTGAGGAGCAGCGGATGGGTTTGAACCGTGTACATTATGGTTCACAGTCCAGTGCTTAGAACAAGGTATTTGTTCGAAGGAGCTGCCCTTGATTGGGACTCTGGGCTCTCTCTCTCTCTCTTTTTCTATATTTGATATTCTCTGTGTTTTTTATTATAGCCATTTTAGTGCGTGTGAAGTAATAGGCAATTATGTTTTGATTTGTGTGGTTCTCTAGGATAAAGCACTGGGCCACAAGGTTGGGTTGAACCACTAGGTCGGTGGTTCAAATTCACCAGCCACTCCTCGGAAACCCTATACAGGGTAGCTCTGAGTTGGAACTGACTTGACAACACTTAACAACAACAACAATGACTGATAATATTGAGCAGCTTGTTATGTGTTGCTGATCAGATCATTTTTATATTTTCTTTGGAGAATGTCTATTAAAATCCTTTTCTCATTTTAAAATTGTTTCTGTTTGTTGGTTTGTTATTAAATTGTAAGAGTTCTTTATATATTCTAGATGTAAGTCTATTACCAAATGTTCTTTTATTTATTTTTTTTTTAGTTTTTATTGTGAATTATGTGGTAGTTTACATAGGAGAACATTAGCTGTACATTCATCCTATCGTATATCATTTCATTGCCATGGTTACAAGGCCCTCCATGCATCATCAATCAACCAAAGGTATACCCCGCAAGCCTGCCCATCGGTCGTCAGTACACAGCCCCTCTCCCTCTCTGGGTCTAGAGTCCCCAGCGGCTCCTTCGTTCCACATCTTCCTCTCTGCCTCCGTCTCTGACATCACTGCTTATTTGGGTAGGGTCCCGCACTCTGCTCATCTTCCTTGATGGGCCCAGGGACCTTTGCTCCCAGAGTATAAAGTCAACTACTCCCCTCCTTTTGCTACAAAACGTCGACCTTTACATTTCCAACCCTCACGGTCAGTCCTAATAGCAATTATTCACTATTGTACCACAAGAGTCCTATTCCCATCTCTTTTCATCAGCCCCACCCAGACAGATTGGATACTGCTCAGTGGAGATTCTACCTTCCTCTGCACCCTCTGGATCTAGGCTCCCTCTTGAAAGCTTGTAAGCCAGTCACTTCTTGCCTTTGTAGCCCCTCTGGGATCTCTCTTAGAAGGCTGGAGAAACGGGTAGGATGGGGTGGGAGACCCCAGCCTTCCTAGGTCAGTCAACCTTAACTGTGACTGGCTTTTATGCCTTTGGGTAAGTTAACTTGTCTTCTTTTTCCTAGTCTATAAAATTTAGATTAAAACAAAACAAAATATATCTTTGATCAAAGATTAGAAACAATATATAAACAGACTGCTTTAAAAAATGATATAATCAGAAAGTGCATTGTACTTACGAACAGAAACTATATTACCTGTTTCTATCAAGACCCAAATAAGGACAAACACACACAAAAAAACAGAGGTTAATTTTGGAGTCCTGGTGTGGTGCTGTAGGATAAGCAGTGGATCTCAAGGTCAGTTTGAACTGCAAGGTTGGCTGTTCAACTTCTCCAGCCACTACTTGGAAACACTATATAGGGTCGCTATGAGTCAGAACTCGGTGGCACTTAACAACAAAAACAACAACATCAAATAAGGATGAATACAAAAGGCAGCGAGTAACTTTTTACCTTCTCCAGAGTCTTCATCCTAATATTAACTTACATTTGCTATTATTTCAGACTCGTGCATACATACTTAGCATGGATCGTTGGCTAGAGAGTTACATACATTTAGCTTTATTGCCACTTGCCTCGTGTATCTCATTAAAACTTTGTTGTCTAATCAAGGATCGTCATGATGTGAATTTTAGAATTCATGGTTCCATGACTTTGAAAGGTTCACGTATTCTGAGTAAGTGTGTTGTCCTCTCTCCATGTCCTTACACACCTCTGCCATTGTCATTTATGGTGACTCACCTTCTACTTTTACTAATTCCTGGTATGTTGTTGTTGTTAGATCCTGTTGAGTGGCTCTGTATGATAAACACAGGACTGCCAACCACAAAGTCAGCAGTTCAAGTCACCAGCTGTTCTTCGGGAGAAAGATGAGGCTTTCTGCTCCTGCAAAGACGTACAGCCCTGGAAACCCTATATAGGGTTGCTGTGAGTTGGAACCGATTCGAAGGCACATAACAACAAAAATAGGATTTCCTAGGCTGTACATCTTTATGGGAGCAGACAGCTTCATCTTTCCCCACAGAGCAGCTGGTTGGTTTGAACTGCTGACCTTGTGGTTAGCAATCCAGTGTATCCTACAGAGCCACCAGTACTGCGTTATTACCTCCTACTCGTGCCTTTAATACCCAATTCAAGAGACACCTCTTCAAGCAGCCCCATGATATCTTGTAATTCTTGCAAAGCTCTCTTTCTGTGTTAGATTTGCCCATTTACTTGCTTGTCAGGCCTATTAAAGTGTAAGCTACTTGTACTCTGGTTCACTATTATATTCTTGGTGTCTACCACTGTATTTGATGTATCATTGGCCTCTCCATAAATGCTGGTTGAATGCAGATTGCTCCCAATGGGACAGAAAGGGAGCAACAAAGCAAGTGATGAATGCTGTCCTGGAGCGATGGCAGCAGCCTTGAGAGAGGAATGTCAGGCCAAGCCACATCAACTCTAATAATAAGGCAGTAACCGGGTACATTTCACGACTCTCTTAAAGCTCTTTCACATGCATTATCTCATTTGGTCCTCATAAAAGCCAGGAGATGAGCATATTACAGGTGAAGTGGTCAGCAGTGCCTCAAGATTCCAAATAGACCTTAAAGCCTCTTTTCTTTTCCTTGAACCCCATAATCAATTTCACATGGTCACCACAGTTTGCACTCTATCACTCCCTGGCTCTGTGGTTTTCTGGATCCCTTCTGTGGTTTATTGACCAGGCCTTGCCTCTTCCCAAGGAAAAGCATTTCATTGACATATTTCTAGATAATTAATTGACTTTGGCTTGGAGGAGAAGGTAGACAGAACTCGAATCTGACTTTTTCCACATCCAGTCATGTGACTAATGAAAGAGCACATGAGTGTGTTCTGAGCAACGTCTGATTATCCAATAAGCAAGGTAAGCATGGGCTTACTTGTGCTTGCTAGTCTGTAATGAACAATTCCGTGTTTTTTTCATCACATCAAAGATTCTGCTTCTAGGCCTGGTTGGCATCTCTCTCTCTCCCAACCCCACAGCACCTTCCTACAGAATCAAAGCCTCTTTTCAAATTTACCACCCCTAACAGGGTCAGTGTATCCAATAAGCAAGGCAAGCACAGGCTGACTTGTGCTTACTTACTAATCTGTAGTGAACAGGTTCACATGTTTCTCATCACTTACATGGAGTCCTGGTGTGGCGCTGTGGGTTAATGCACCAGACTGCAAAGTCATTTGAACTACAAGGTCGGTAGTTCAAGCACACCAGCTGCTCTTCGGAAACCCTATACAGGGTCACTATGGGTTGGGACCAACTTGACTGCACTTCACAACAACAACACTGTGAAATAAGTGAGCAAGCACAAGTAGACCCATGTAAATTTGTTCACAATAGATAAGTAAGCAGGCACAAGTAAGCCTGTGCTTATCCTGCTTAGTTGTGGGAAGCTAACCCCTTGCAACATGTGGTTCTTCTGTTTTTAGACTCGAGAAACACATCCTGCCAGAGAGATGCGGTGTGCAGTCATGTGCCAGCTCCTGTGGCTTTGGGCCTCACTGTCCAGCATTCAAGCTGTGCCCATTAGAAGAATCCAAGATGACACCAAAACCCTCATCAAGACCATTCTCACCAGGATCAGTGACATTTCACACACGGTAGGGACAGTCTTGGAGGATCCCAGGGCCCATGACCTTAAGACATCTCAGCCCAGCACTGGCTCCTGGCAGGGCTGGAACCAGATTACTCAAGAAACATCTATTGTACACCTCCTAAATCTCAGCCCATCTGCCTACTGGGATTCAGGCATGAGCTTGTTGTGGTGGTTGTCTGGTGCCATCGAGTCAGTTCCGACTCACAGCAACCCTATGCACAACAAAACAAAACACTACCCAGTCCTACACCATCCTCACAATTGTTATATTTGAGCCCTGCTACTCTGGTAGTGTAGGGAGCTCTGGTAGCGTAGTGGTTACGAATCGGGCTGTGAACCGCAAGGTCAGCAGTTCGAAACTACCAGCTGCTCCTCGGGAGAAAGATGAGGCTTTCTGTTCCTGTAAAGATTTACAGCCTTGGAAACCCTGTTCAGGGTTGCTATGGGTCGGAAACGACTCGATGGCACTTAACAACAACAAATCTGGTAGCGTAGTGGTTACGAATCGGGCTGCGAACCGCAAGGTCAGCAGTTTGAAACTACCAGCTGCTCCATGGGAGAAAGATGAGACTTTCTGTTCCCGTAAAAATTTACAGCCTCAGAAACCCTGTCCAGGGTCACTATGGGTTGGAACCGACTCGATGGCACTTAACAACAGCAACAATTACTGTGCCCTGGAATCCTGGTGTAGCACTGTGGGTTAATGCGCCGGACTGCAAAGCCGTTTGAACTGCAAGGTTGGCAGTTCAAGCTCACCAGCTGCTCCTTGGAAACCCTATAAAACAGGGTCGCTATGGGTCGGAATCTACTCGACGGCACTTAACAACACTGTGCTAATCCATCTCCTTGGGAGTCTTCCCCTTTTTCGCTACCCTACACTTTACTGAGCATGATAATATGTCCGAAGTATGAGAGACAAAGGACATATTAAGAATTGTTGTTGTTGTTGTTAAGTGTCGTCGAGTCGGTTCCGACCCATAGCGACCCTGCACAGGGTTTCCGAGGGTGAATTATTCTGACTATATGTCCAACACAGATTTGTTGGTTTGTTCTTCTGGCAGGCCTTGGTACTTTTCAATAATCTTGTCCAACACCATAACTCAAATGCACCAATTCTTCTACACTCTTGTTCATTTTTCAACTTTCAATAGCATGAGGCTATTTATTGAAAATACCATGCTTGGGTCAGGTACATTTTAGTTCTCAAGCTGACATCTTAACTTTTGAACACTTTAAAGAGGTCTTATGCTGCAGATTTTCATAGTGCAATAAAAAATTGTCAGATTTTTTGAACTGCTACTTCCATGAGTGTTGATTGTGGATCCAAGCAAAATGAAGTCTCTGACAACTTTAAAATGAGCGGTCCTCCTTTTAAACCACCCAGAAAATGTTGAATTTTGTCTTGTGTTTCCATGAAAAATGACATGACTCTGACATCATGGGTCCAGTACGCATGTGCTTGTTGGCACTCTGAGGTTAGTGGAGGCAGACGCAGAGACACAAGTGGCCTTGATGCTTGATGCTTCATCTTTGACTCTTCTCTCCTCTCCCCTCTGTCTCTTGCCTCCTCACTCCCCTTCTCTCTGACTTCCTTTCCCTAAGTCCTAGTGCCAGGCCTTGTGTTCCTTTGGTGGGGACCAGGTCATCACAGTATCCTCCCTCATTCTCATTATGTGGCCTCCATCCCATTGTCCTTGGCTACTTTTCCTAGTTTTAACTCAACTCTGGCCCTATGAAACTTCCTCACTGCTGCTAGCCACGGTACTTAACAACAACAACAACAACAACAACAACAACATATTTGCAAACAGATGTTGAGTTCTCCACCTCCAATACTTGGTTTTTCTTCTCTGGGGTCAGTCAGCCTAGTCTTTCAATGTTTCCAAGATAAGGTCTATGTTTGGAATTAGGAAGACTAGATGTGAGTCTTCATACTTCTCTTCTCTCTGTGAGATCTTGGACTAGTTTCTCAATGTCTTTAAGTCTTGATCTCCTTATTTAGGTGTTTTTGTTGTTATGTGCCATCGAGTCAGTTCTGTGACGTGTAGCCACCCTGTGTAGGGCTTCCAAGGAGCTTGAAATGCCAACCTTGTGGTTCAAACCAACTTTACAGTCCAGCACATTAACCCACAGCACCACACCAGGAGTCCTCGTCATCTAGGTAATGGGGTACAATATCGTCTTCACAAGGTCTTAGAAGATGTGAGAGAGCCAGAGCGTCCAACTCATGGATGCAGGGTGTGGTTTCTACCCATGAGCAATAAGGGACAGAGAAATGCTCCTAGTGTAGCTAGTGTTGTGGATCAGAGGAGGGAGACCAGGCATTCATGGGATCCCTTAGGAACCAAAAACTGTGGCGAACCAGGCATGGAGACCCTAACTAGGAAGGAGGAGTCTGCAGTGGTGGGAGGGAATAAGGATGGTGTAGGGGTCGGGGGTGGGGAGTCCGGGAATGTATGGAATGGTGCAGTGGGTTAATGCACTGAACTGTAAGGTCAATTTGAACCGCAAGGTCAGCGGTTCAAGATCACCAGCTGCTCCTGGGATACCCTATACCAGGTTGCTGTGGATTGGAACCAACTCACGGGTACTTACCAACAACAATGGATCTAAATGGGAGTCTTGGTGTGGCACAGTAGGATAAGTGCAGGACCACAAGGTAGGTTTGAACCACAAGGCTAGTGATTCAAACCCACCAACTGTTCCTCAGAAATCATATATGGGTTGCTGTGAGTCAGAACTGACTCTATAGCACTTAACAACAACAACAACAACAATTGACCTAAATAAAGGTCCCTGGGTAGTACAAACGCTTTGCCCTTAACTACAAACCTTAAGGTTGATGGTTCAAATTCACCTAGAAAGAAAGTCCACCAATCTGCTTTTGTAAAGACTGTTGTTGTTAAGTGCCATTAAGTCAGTTTCAACTCACAATGACCTTGTATAGAATTTCTGAGGAGTGGCGGGTGAGGTTTAAACTGCCAACCTTGCAATTCTAACTGACCTTGCAGTGTAACGCATTTTCCTGCAGCACCACACCAGGACTCATGGGGCACCATGAGTCGGAACTAACTCTAGGCAATGGATTTGGACCTAAATAAGGGAGTCATGAGGAGTGCTGGTGTGGCACTGTGGGTTAATGTGCTAGACTGCAAAGTCAGTTTGAATTGCAAGGTTGGTGGTTCAAGCTCACCAGTCGCTCCTTGGAAACCCTCTAGAGGGTCGCTATAGGAACTGACTTGACGGCACTTAAAAACAACAAGGGAGTCATGAAGGTTCTTCAGCAGAGACCAATGGGATAAAGAAGGACCCAAGAAGGTTGGCCTGGGAGTGATGGTTTGGAAAGAGTAGGAAGGCAGAGAGAGGTTCAGCGGTCACCTGGGCTTAACAGCTCAAGATCTGGCCCCACAAGCAAGGAGAAGGTGCCATGGGGAAAGTGACTCTCCACCTTATGGGAAAGGCCAGAGAGACCCACAGAATTGGCTTCTCCCCTCCTTGCTGAGCTCTCACCCCTCTCTTCCTTCTGCACAGCAGTCCGTCTCCTCCAAACAGAGGGTCACCGGCTTAGACTTCATTCCTGGATTCCACGCTGTATTGAGCTTATCTAAGATGGACCAGACATTGGCGATCTACCAGCAGATCCTCACCAGACTGCCTTCCAGAAATGTGATCCAAATAGCCAACGACCTGGAGAACCTCCGGGACCTTCTCGAACTGTTGGCTGAATTCAAGAACTGCCCCTTCTCTAGGGCCAGTGGCCTAGAGACCTTGGAGAGCTTGGGCGGTGTCTTGGAGGCCTCACTCTACTCCACAGAGGTGGTGGCACTGAGCCGGCTGCAGGGGTCTCTACAGGACATGCTTCTGCAACTGGACCTCAGCTCTGGGTGCTGAAGCACTGCTGCCAGCCTCTCTTCTCCCCAAGGACCGGCACCAAGGGGAGAAGCTCTGGCTCTCAGGTGTCTCCAGGAGAAGTGAGCTTGTGTGGACATCCCTGATCTAGGATTCTAGTCCATCTCTCTCACTCCTCCAAACCCTGACAAAGGCATAAAAACTCAAGGTATGTCACTTGAAATCAAAGCTCTATATACATGATTCCATGCTCGCTGGGAAGGGGGCCCATCAGGGAAGCATGGACTCTCTGTGTTTCTCACCATCTTCACTCACCGCAAGGAGTCATCCTGCCCCCTTCTGTCATCTCTTCTCCCACTGCTTCAGTGTGACCCAGGAGATTGCAGAGGGGGGCCCAGGAACTTCTGGGCAGCTGGAGCAAGGTTCCATTGGAGTATTCTGGGGAGCACCCTCTGAAAACTCCCAAGCAGCACAAGTTGGAAGCACATTTTTAAAATTTATTATGCATTTTATTCTGGATGAGATAGGACCAAGGCTCTCTGGAGTGCTGTTTTCAAGCCCATCGATGGGTCAGGCAAAGGCAAACCCATGTCAAGTGACTTAAAGGTTGGGATCTTCCAAGCAAGAGCCAGCCAAGGTGGCACTCAAGTGTTTTTGTTTCTACTGTGACTGATTCTCAAGTGCTCGCAATGGCATTGCCTTGGATGGATCTCTAAGGCCAGGTTGTTTTTAAAAAGAGAAGATGATGTTTGTTGCGTGTGATATACAGCTGGTACATGGGGCAGAGGATGTGTTTTCTGCGTGTTTGTGCAGCGGGCTCTCGGGATGGGGTGAGGGCAGTTGCTCATCTGCTCCACACAGAGAATGGTTTACATGTAAATGACAAGGGAGGTAACACTTCCAAGGGGGTGCGGCACTTCCCCAGGTGGCAGAGTGGACACAGAGGCCATCTGTGGGGGCCGTGGTGAGCCCTGGCCTTTTCTGACTACCAGCAAGAGTGAGTGGTCTTTTTTATCAGGGAGTGAGGGTCCCACACTCAAGACCGCTAGTGGTCCCCAGAGCTGGTCATAATGCAGCCCTGTGAATGGTCATGTTAGAGCCACATTGGGGTTAGACATGGCGGTGTCCCAGTTGGGCTTTGCATGCCATATTTTGGTTCTCATAGAATTGGCTCATCCAAAGCACGGCCATGTTTCCCACCCATTCTGGATGGATGTGGATCGAAGGAGACATACATAGTGTGTGGTTTGGAGCCTGGACCACCTAGTGGGCCACCTGGATCATTGTCCCACCTCAGGGTTGTATCTAGAGGGGTGAAAAGGAAGCATGAGTTTTTCCACCATCCACAGTGATTTAGCTGTCACATGGGAGGTGGAGTTTTCCAAAGAAATTTGAATCAAAGCAATAAACTTTGACTGAGCACATCCAGTGTGCTCATCCCTGACTGGTGCTATGGGTGACAGAAGCTCACAGAATCGTCCTGAAGAACCGGTGCTGCCCTCAGGGCCTTTGCACTGCCCACAGTAAAGTCCACCTCATTGGTGTGCAAACGCTGGAGGCCCTGGGAACACAGTGCCCTCATTGGCAGGCGGGAGAGGGTAGCAACTGAGAGAAGCAGTTCCCAGGGGCCCACACACCAACCCCACTTGTGCATTTTTTAGCACTTTTACTTCCTAAGGCATGTTCGAATCCCCTTGAAGCCAGATAACTAAGAATATAAGCATAAGAAAACACCAAAGACTATAACAGCCCACAGGGGGCAAAAGCAGAAATAAAATCCAGGTCCTCTGACACCCCCTGACCCCCGCTCCGTTCTCCCCCCTCAAATGCTCGCTAGTGGCACAAACAGGAGTGTTTTCTGGAAGGGAGGAATTCTGAGGTAGATTTTGAAGGAGGTAAGGATTGTGAATCACCTGGAGGTAGGAGACTGTTTTGTTGGAAACTTTGGTGTGTAGACACAAACATACTCACTTACTTTTACAAGTGTGAGGAGTGACTAACAGAGATAGGAGAGGTAAGAGGGGAGGGGGATGTTGAAGGGGATTTTAGGGCCTAAGAAGTTAGATATTGAAAGAATGTGGAGTGGGAAGTTTAAAAATAGAGACTCGTGTAACAGACAGGGTTGGCCTGCTCTGGCAAACATAATATAGATTGTGGCTACCTAGTTTGGCTGTTTTAAACTTTTCTGTCACAAAACCTGCAACTATGGACCATTCTCATGATGTGTAACTTCCCAAATGTAAGTGGTTGTCTCTTTTTGTAATTTAAGAAATATATAT
>NW_006408559.1:835062-850085 GCF_000296735.1 Chrysochloris asiatica
ATATTCTGTTTTTTGTTTACAATAATCCAAATAAATTAACTTTGCCCCCTCTCCAGTCTTTGTTTCTGTCGCCATTCTGGAGGGGCTTTGGAGGTTTGTGTGTGACAGGGCACTACTTGGCTCCCCTCCATCCACATGGGGTCAGCTCCGCCTTAGGCTTGGCCACAGCCAGCCACCAGTTATTCAGGCGAAAGGATTACCCCCAAAGCACAGAGCAGGCGACATGAACACGAAGCCTGCATCAGAGTCGTGGAATTCTGCAAATCAGCACTGGGAAGCTCCAAATTGTTTAAAAACAGAAAGCAAGCAAGCAGTCAAACACAAACCAAGCAGACCAATAACAGACCAACAGGTACTGAGTCAGAAAGTTGTCTCAACCCAAGTCCCCAGGTTAATGAGAAGCAGGGGAGCTTGGGTGGCCAGCAAAATCACATGTCACAAGGCAGTCATTTCCATGGGTGGTTTCAAGAATAGACCCCCATTTTACATAAAATGTATCCCAACTATAACTTAAAACCAAACCCAAAGCCACCACCAATAAGTCAATTCTGACTCATCACTACCTTATGTTGTTGTTATGTGCTATGGAGTCGGTTCTGACTCATAGTGACCTTGTACAGAGTTTCTGAGCCTGTAAATCATTATGGGAGCAGAAAGCCTCATTTTTCTCCCAGGGACCAGCTGGTAGTTTCGAACTGCTGACCGTGAGATTAACAGCCCAATTTGTAACCACTACACTACAGGAGTAAAACTGCCCCATAGGGTTTCCAAGTCTGTCATTATCTTTGTCTGAGGAGCAACTTTTAGGCTCAAACTGCCAACCTCATAGCAGCTGAGAATTTAACTATTGCACCACTGAGGACCCTCCGACTCAAAAGCAGTTGTTGTAAAGTAATGTGAAGTCGGTTCCAACTCATAGTGACCCTACATAGGGTTTCCAAGTCTGTAAATCTTTGCAGGAGCAGAAACCTTCATCTTTCTCATGCAGAGAGCTCAAAGTACATACATACCTTGTGGTTCACAATCCAGTGTTTATCCTGCAGGGCCACCGACTCAAAAGTGAGAGGTGATAAATGGAGTCAAAGTGACCCAAACTTCTCACATTATCAGGGTCATGGTGGTGCAGTAGTTAATCAGAAGATCCGTGGTTCGAGCCCACCAGCCACTCCTCAGGAGAAAGACGTGGCCATCTGCTTCTGTAAAGATTTACAGCCTGGAAAACCCTACAGAGCAGTTCTACTCAGTTCTGCGAGTTCACAGCAATAACAGCAAATCAAAGATGTACGTTCTATTCTCTATTCACTAAAATAGACAACAAACTGATACAAGAAAATAGAATTTTAAAATTTTCATTAATCAAGAAAAAGAAAGACCCTTCTAGGATTAACTGAGACAATGACCCAGCGGACGGTCAGAGCCTCCTCCCCTTCCATCAAAATAAGCAGAGGCTTTAAGTATCTGGTCCTGGACCGGGAGCACATGGTGTCAGTTCTCCTTCGGTTTAGATGACAGCTGTCAGATCCTTTCCTGCAGACAAGTTTGGACTGGGGCGAAGAGGGGGACACCAACTCCTGAATGAGATGATATCAAAGAAGGAGGCACTCAGAGGAACACCCTAAATTGGCTACTCGGCAGATTGAGAGGTATCCGGCTGCTGTATTAATCAGAATTCCTGTCGTCCCAAGTGATAGAAACACAGGCAAACCCATTTTAAAAAGGAGAGCATTTATTGGCCCACATTACTTAGCACTTCAGGCCTGGTTCATCTCATGGTTCTGCTTTCCTCTTCATTTCTTTCTTTCTTTCTCAGGAAGCCTTTCTTTCTCCATGTGGTGACAAAGATGACCTCCAGCATTTCAGGCTTGTGGAGTCCTTGGCTGGTGCTAATCATCACAGGAGAAAGCATCTCTTTCCCAGTAGTGCCAGCAGAAGTTTTCAGGAAAGCTCTTATTGGCCAAGCTAGATCACATGGCTATCCCTATTATCCTGGATGGGGCAGCCCCATGTGAACCTCCTGAGCAAAGAATAGGGGAGCAATACATACTTTTATACCCACCACAACATCCCCTGCTCGCTGGAGTCCCTTGAAGTTTACAGCTTATTTTAAGAAGACCATGCATCCTTGAGCCTTGGTGGCAGTGTTTGGTAGCATTCAGACCCCGCTATTGTTTGCTAATTGTCTTATGTCTCCTAGGGATACATAAAAAAAAAAAGCACCAAGTAAATGGCTTGTATGAACAGAAATGTATGTTCTCACCATTCTGGAGGCTTAAAGTTCAAACTAGGGTCTCTGCCTCTTTCTTTCTAGAAGCTTTGAGAAAGGAACTATCCCATGCCTTTCTCCTAGTTTCTGCTGGCTGCTAGCGATCCTTGGTATTCCTTGGGTCCTCATATCTTCCCCACGTGTGTGACTGTTTCTTCATCTATCCTCTTTTATAAAGGCCAGCCACTTCCTCCAGCTGCCAAATAAGCAAAGGATTAGGATTAGGAACCACAGTACACCAGTAGGACTTTTTTCATTGATAACATCTACAAAGAGTCCTGGTGTGGCACTGTGGTTTAATGCGCCAGACTGCAAAGCCATTTGAACTGCAAGGTCGGCAGTTCAAGCTCACCAGCTGCTCCTCGGAAACCCTATACAGGGTCTCTATGGGTCAGAATCGACTTGACAGCACTAAACAACAACAAAGAAAAACTCTATTCCCCAAAACAAGGTCATATTCACAGGTACAATGGTTAGAACCTCAACAGATCATAGTGGAGAACACAATTCAATCCTTAAGAGTGACCAAATGAATTAAGACTTGTGCGTAATGAGCTATATTGTTTACCTGTCAGCCAGTGCTGCAGAAAGCTGAAGCCTGTCTTTCATTGTTGCTGGTAAGTACTGTTGAGTCAGTTCCGACTCCTATCAACCCGGTATAGGGTTTCTGAGGAGGGTGGATGGTGGGTTTGAACGGCCAACTTTACTCATTGAAAGTGTCATTCTCTTAGCACCCACCTTCTTTTTGAGTTCAAAGATACAAATCCAAACCAATGGAAAAATTCAACATGGAGACAATGAAGCAAATTTGAATATGGATTCCATTCAAGATGATTAAGAATTATTGTTAATTTGTTAGTTTGTCGGCAGTCTTAATTATTTTTAATTCTTCCTTATTTGTTAGAGATACAAATGGAAGGAAGTATTTTAAGGTGTAGTGGCATGATATCTGGGATTTACTTAAAATACTTAACCCCCCCCCCAAAAAAAAAAAAAGAAAGACGTGAAGGGCTAGATAAACACGATCAGCAAACTATTAACCTTTATGAGAACTAGGTGATAGGAAAACCGGAATTCTTGATACCAGGCCCTCATATTAGGGATAAAATTTTCAGAACAAGTGTTTTTGAGAAGCAGAATTGGGCCCGGCCCCTCCACTGCCTGGGCAGCCTGCATCCAGAGGAAAGAAGGAGGAGGGGAGAGGGAAGAGGGAGAGGAGACCAGGATACGGAGCTGAGTTGTATTTAACTTCACATTCGATTTCACTGCCTGGCAGATGTCCCAGGGTCTTGAGGGGACAGCAGACTGTTGGTGTGGATACGAAACAGTGAATTAAAACCGAGATTTAGCAGATCAAACAAGGAGAGATGCACGACTGGTCCTGATGCTCCCAGGAAAAGCCCAAGGATTTGAGGGGAACCAGGGTCCCAGGCTCTGCCTATCTCTGCTGGGACCCAGGGCACCAAGTGGAAGCCTATCCCCTACTTTCCCAAGGGCCTGTGGTGCTGCAACGTAGCAGTTGTCCCCGCAGTAGGTAGACCATGGAGAAGGAAACTGTGATTCCTCTTTCTTTTCCCCCTTTCAGGTTTTGTAAAACATTATCTCCACCTTTGAAACCCTGCCTCAAATCTGCCAGCAGTCTGGAGCAGGCTTTCAGCACCTTCCTACTGTGTGTGGGAGAACTGTGCTGAAATTCCATAGGAATTTCAATCGCTGAGTTTTGGAAGTAGATTACCAGGCCTTTCTTTCAAGCAAGGATCAATCCCATACACTCTGTACACAGGGACAGGCAACTTAGACACTGGCTACCCAGATGGGAGGCTATAAAGGCATGAAGTGACTGGCTTACAAGTTTCCAAGAGGGAGTTTAGTTTACTGCCAGGGAAGGTAGAATCTCCACTGAGTGGTTTTCAATCTGTCTAGATGGGGTTGGTGAAAGGAGATGGGGATAAGACTCTGGTGGTTCAATTTGTTGTAATTGTTAGGTACCATCAAGTCAGTACCGACTCATAGTGACCCTATGCACAACAGAACAGAACACTGCCCAGTCCTGTGCTAACCTCAGAATTGTTGCCACGCTTGAGTCCACTGATGCTGCCATTTTACCAACCCATCTCCCTGGGGGTCTTCCTCTTTTTCTCTGACCCTCCACCTTACCAAACATGATATCCGTCTCCAGCGACTGGTCCCTCCTGACAATATGTCCGAAGTATGAGAGATGAAGTTTGGCCATCCTAGCCTCCAAGAAGCACTCTAGCTGCACTTCTTCCAACATGGATCTGTTTGTCCTTTTGGTAGCCCATGGCACTCTCAATATTCTCTTCCAACACCATAACTCAAAAGCATCAATTCTTCTATGGTCTTCCTTATTCACTATCCAGCTTTCACATGCATATGAGATTATTGAAAATACCATGGCTTGGGTCAGGCGCACCTTAGTCCTCACGCTGACATCCTTGCTCTTCAACACTTTAAAAAGGACGTGCACAAGAACACCCACACTTGCAGATGACACCCACGTGACCGGGACTGGATGACTGGATGATCAGAACTCAACCAGGAGAAGAAAGAAGGGGGGGTGGGGGGAAAGAAGACTGAGTGATCCAAGCTGATGAACTTAACCTATGCATATGAATGCAGTGACACAAAAGAGGCAACAAATCCTTGCAGCAAGAAACATTCCCACCCCCTCTACACACAGAGTAGACAGAGAGGGACAACTTGGACATTGGATACCCAAATGGGGAGGGAGGGACTACAAAGGCAAGAAGTAACTGGCTTACAAGCTTTCAAGAGGGAACCTAGACCTAGGGGGCATGGAGGAAGACAGAATCACCAGTGAGTACTATCCAATTTGTCTAGGTGGAGCTGATGAAATGAAATACAGATGAGTTACATGCGATACTGTAGTGAATAATGGTTATCAAAACGGATTGTGAGTGTTGGAAATGCAAGGGTAGATGTTTTGTAGCAAGGAAGAGAGCGATTATTTCTCCAGTCTAGGGGCGGAGGTCTCTGGGACCATCAATGGATAAGAGCCGAGAATGGGACCCCACCCAGAGAACCGAGGATGCCTGAGATGGAGACAGAGATGATGATACAGAGGGATGAAGCGGCTGGGGACTTTGGATCCAGAGAGGGAGAGGAACTGTGGGCCAAAGACTGAGGGGGGAGGGGGCAGTGTAGAGCATGGGCTTCTAGGATATGTCCTTTGGTCGGAAGACGATGCATGGAGGGGATTGGAACCATGGCAATGTAATGATATATGATGGAATGAATAAGGAACTGAGGTTCTCTCATGTAAACTATCATATAACTCACAATAAAACATAAAAAAAAAAAGGTCTTGTGCAGCAGATTTGCCTAATGCAATACGTCGTTTGATTTCTCGACTGCTGCTTCTGTGAGTGTTGATAGTTGATCCAAGAAGAATGAAGTCCTTGACAACTTCAATCTTTTCTCTTTTGATAAGAATGTTGCTTATTGGTCCAGTGCTGAGGATTTTTGTTTTCTTTACATTGAGATGCAATCCATACCAAAAGTGAATAATTATTATCAGGACTGATTGCAATTGTTGCAAATGTAAAGGTAGACATTTTGTAACAAAAGAAGGGGAGTGGTTGATCTTGCAGTCCAGGAGCAGAGGACCCTGGGACCATCAAGGTAGAAGAGTGGAGTGTGGGACCCTATCCAGAGAAGGAGCGACGCCAGAGATGGAGGCAGAGACGAGGATGTGGAGAGATGGAGCGGCTGGGGGCTTTAGACTCATGGAGGAAGTGGGGCTGTGAGCTGGCAACCGGCGGGGGGCATGCTTGCAGGGTATGCCCTTTGGTTGATTGAATGATTACGTATTCTTAAGTGCTTCAGTATACATCCTCTCAAAAAAAAAAAAAAAACCACACAGAGGGAATAGAAGTAAATGCTGTTGAATAATGATGCATGGAGGGGATTGTAGTCATTGCAATGAAACAAAATATAATAGGATGATGTAAAGTTGACGTTCTCCCATGTAAACTATCACTCAATTCACAATAAAAACTTAAAAAAAAAAAAGAAAACCAGCCCTGAAGTTGTGGTGACTGACACTTCCTTATACACACATTTTATGGCTCTAAGTCCCAAAGAAGTACCAACCCTCACCTCTCAGTCTGCTTTGTCTATAAAATGTGTGGATTTATCTGAGGGCTAAGGACCCCTGGTGGCTCTGTGGTTAAGCATTCAGCAGCTAACCAAAAGGTCAGAGGCTCAAACCTACCAGTCACTCCATGGGAGAAAGATGTGGCAGTTTGCACCTGTAAAGATTACTGTTGTTGTTAAGTCCCGCCAAGTCGGTACCAACTCATAACGACCTGTTTAGGGTTTCTGAGGCTTTAAATCGTTCCAGAATTAGAAAGTCTCAACTTTTCTTCTGTGGAGCAGCAGGTGGACTCAAGCCATAGGCCTTGTGTTTCATAGTCCAGTGCTTAGAAATCCTATGTGACACTTCTACTCTGTCCTATGGGGTCGTTATGAATTGGAATTGACTCAACTGCAGTGGGTTTGTTGATTTCGGTATCTGAGGACTAACTAGCGGGGATACATGAGCTGCAAAAAGGTAGAAAGGAGGTTCTGGCTGCCAACCCTAAGCCCCCTGAGACATTCACAGAAAAGGAGTCCCCTGTGACCCATCTAACTTTGCACTCGACAACTAACCTCAAATCTGACCTGCTCTTCCCAGCCCAGGGATGATTTCAAGTTTATGGAAACAATCCAGGAACCCCATCCTTACTTCAGGATGGGGGTGTTTCTAGCATAATGGGTTAGGCTGTTATAACCACAAGGTAAGTGTTTCAAGTCCACCAGGTACTCCGCAGGAGAAAGATAAGAATTTCTACTCCCATAAAGATTTACAGGCCCAGAAACCCTACGCAGGGTCTCTATGAGTTGGAATCAACTCCATGGCATACCACCCACCATTATCCTCGCCACCACCCTTGAGCAAGCTTGGGAAGGTGTTTACTACTCATCCTGCTTATTGGATGATGGACCTGAGGCTTAGAGGCCTTGGAAGACTTGTCTAAAGACTCACAGGCAAGGATTTGGATGTGGGTCTGAGACTTGCGATACCTAGTCACTCTCTATATGTCTTTATCCACTCTGTCCTGGTCCCCAAACACACACACATCCCACTCTGCCTCTTCCCGTCAGAGGGCAGCCATCAGGGGAGGCACTTGCTGGCTATGTCACTGTCTTCATTCTGAGGAGCTTGCCATCTGAGTTAATTGCCTGTGTGTGTACACGCATACAATGTAAGGAGAGGCCTGCACAGCAATTCCAGGGCTCACCCACAGTCCTGCCTGCCTTCCGGTCACCTCACCCAGTGCTCCTTCCGTTAGTCACCTGTCCGGCTACTGTCTGGGGTAAGGGGCTCTTTCAATCCCACCCATCACTTCCCTCTCCTCATTCATCTACCTCTCTCTCATCTCCACATATTTTCCTTGCAAATAAGTGTATTAATGCTTCCCTCTTCTACCCCAATGTTCTACCATTTCAAGAGGCAGCATATGATCAAAAGCCAATGGTACTGAAGTCCAAGGGGCACTGAAGACATTGGCAAAGAACAAGACTCCAGGAATTGATGGAATTCAAATTGAAATCTTTCAACAAATCGATGCAGCAGTGGAGGTATCTAGGCCAAGAAATTTGAAAGGTAGCTAGCTACCTGGCCAACTGACTGAAAAAGGTTCACATCGGTGCCCATTCCATAGAGGGGTGACCCAACGGAACACAGAATCATCAGACAATATCATTAATACCACAAGCAAGGAAATTTTTGCTAAAGATAATTAAAAAGTGGCAGCCACAGTTGACAGGGAACTGCCAGAGGTTCAAGCCAGATTCAGACAAGGACGTGGGATGAGGGATATCATTGTTGACATTGGCTGGAAGCAGAAAGTACCAGTAAGGTGTTTACCAGTGCTTTATTGATTACACAAAGGCTTTCGATAATGTGGATCATGACAAACTACAGATAACATTTTGGAGAATGAGTATTCCAGAACACTTAATTGTGCTCATGAGGAGCCTGTACATAGTCCAAGAGGCAGACATTCAAACAGAACAAACCTGACTGGTTTAAAATCAGTAAAGGTGTGTACCAAACCTGTTCTTTCACCATACTTATTCAACCTGTATGCTGAGCAAATAATCTGAGAAACTGGGTTCTATGAAGAAGAACGTGGCTTCAGGATTAGAGGAAGACTCACTAACAACCTGTGATATGCAGATGATACAACCTTGCTTGCTGAAAGCGAAGAGGACTTAAAACACTTACTGATGAAGATCAAAGACCACAGCCTTCAGTATGGATTACATCTCAATGCGAAGAAAACAAAAGTCCTCTAAATAGCATTATGATAAATGGAGAAAAGATTGTAGTTGTCAAAGACTTCCTTTTGCTAGGATCCACTAACAACACTCATGGAAACAGCAGTCAAGAAATCAAAAGATCATAGCCACAGAGGACTAGAGTGGAAAGTGAAGCGTCCAGCTGATAAGAAGAGAGGGCATATGCATAAGAACACCCACACTTGCAGATAATACCCACTTATCCTGGCTTCATTGACTGGATGATCAGAGCTCAACCAGAAGTAAAAAGAAGAGGAAAAAAAAAAAGTATTCTCATACAATTTGATGAACTTGACCTACACCTATGGAAGCAGTAGCTCTAAAGAGGGTACAAGTCCTTACAACAAGAATCATTCCCACCCCCTCCACACACACAGTAGACAGGGATGGGCAACTTGGACATTGGCTACCCAAAATGGGGGGTGGGGAGCTACAAAGGCAAGAAGTGACTGGCTTACAAGCTTTCAAGAGGGAACCTAGATCCAGAGGGCCTGGAGGAAGGTAGAATCTCCAGTGAGTAGTATTCAATCTGACTAGGCGGGGCTGATGCAATGAAATGCAGACAGGTCTCTTGTGATACAATAGTGAATAATTGTTATCAGGACTGATTGTGAGGGTTGGAAATGTAAAGGTAGATGTTTTATAGCAAGGAGGGGAGTGATTAACTTTTCAGTCTAGGAGCAGAGATCCCTAGGACCATCAAGGGAGAAGAGCAGAGAACGGGACCTACCCAGAGAAGCAGTGATGCCTGAAATGGAGCCAGAGATGATGACGTGGAGCGATGGAGCAGCTGGAGATTTTAGATCCAGAGAGGGAGAGCGACTGTGTGCTGAAGACCTGGGGGGTAGGGAGGAAGGATTGCATGGAGGGGATTGTAACCATGACAATGATACGATATATGATAGAATGAATGTAAAACTAATGTTCTCCCATGTAAACTATCACATAATTCACACAAAAAATTTAAGAAAAAAAAAAAAAAGAAATCAAAAGATGTACTGCATTAGACAAATTTGCTACACAAGCCTTTTTTAAAATGCTCAAGAACAAAAATGTCAGTTTGAGAACTAGGGTGTGCCTGACCCAACATGGTATTTTCCATAGCCTCATATGCATGTGAAAGTTGGATAATGAATAAGAAAGACCAAAGAAGAATTGTTGCTCAAACCAATCAACAGGAATTAGTTTCTGTTTCTCATTTTCAGTTCCTTCAATGTTGGCTTCATTGTTGTTATTAACTGACTTCAAGGAGATCCCCTCACCCCCACTCACAGCTACTCCATGCACAAAGAGATCACACTGTTGTGATCCACAGGGTTTCCATTGACTGACTTTTGGGAAGTAGATTGCCAGGTCTTTCTTTGTCTGAAATCTCCTCTGAAACATGTTCAGCATCAAAGCAACATGGCAGCCTCCACTAATAGACAGATTTCCCATATGGCAGGTAGGAATTCTGTTAGTGGAGGACCTCTCTTTCTTAGGTGGTGGAAAAGGTGACCACCAGAGAAGCTCCAGGCTTATACCTACTAGCCTGACAACTCCAAAGGAAAAAGCGTCACTTCTTCCTAATTATTCCAGCAAAAAGAGTACCAGGACTGACTCTCATTGGCCTGGTTTGGGTCACATTCCTCTTGCTGAGCCAATCACTGTGGTCAGGGGGATGCAGTTTTTGGCCTGATTTGAGTTGCCCCCCAAACTGGGGAAAGGATCAATCTCACTTGAAATGAGAATGGAGAAAGAGTAGTTCCCCGAAGGAAAAGAGGTTCTATTACCAAAAAGAGAAAGGAATGGATTCTGGGAGGGCAGCACCAACACATGACCACTCCAGGAATGCTCCAAGCTTTTCCCCCTGGTTTTACTGATTCCTGACAACCTTCCAGGGCTCTGTTCTGGTCTAGATTTATTTCTAAGAAAGGGAAAGAGGAGATTCAGTTTTGACCCTTTACCTTCATACTGAGAACCAATATCAGCTCTGGCTGGCTCTTATCCTCAACCATACAACATCAAATAAAAACTCCTTTTTGACCTCAGGCTTAGAAAAGGGTGATTATCCCTGGCTCTAAGAATTGCTTCTTATAAGAATAGGTAACATTTTGTTATTGGTTATACTGACTCAGGCCTTGATATTAAATCATCCAAATGGCCATTGCTTTCATAGTGGTCTTTGTATTGTCTGGGGTCACTGTTTTCCACTGAGAAAATTAGTGGGGTTTCCCTCCCTTATAACGGAGCTCATGTTGCTGACACTTTGTGTCATAAGGGATGGCTGTTCTGCTTCTTTACAATAAGCATGAAAATAATGATCCCTCACTGTGGGGCAGCACTTTACCATCTGTAAAAGGCTTTCACACATGGTATTATATCTGAGTCCCACAATAACAAGGGTAGAGGAGGGCAAATCGTATTATACTCACTTTCTACAGATATGGAAATAGACTCAGAGAGGTTAAATGACTGGCTGAAGGTCACACAGCTATGTTGCCTTGGCTTGCAGGAAAATACAGGCAGGCTAATAGGTAATTCAAGGCTTTATTCAGCAAGATCAAGCTTTATTGCTACAAAGTTGATCAGGGCTAGCTCCCTGTTCCACTTCTTATTACTGCAGTATCCAAACTACAGTAGCTTGGAAGGACCAAAGCACAAATACAGGACCTCTGACAATGTGACTTGAGCCCAGCTCAGAGGACAAACACTTGGGCTAGCCCACCAGCAGCTCCAAGAGGTACAGCCCCAGCTCAACTCCCTGGAGAGCAGTTCTTGGTTTAGGACAAACACCTAGGAATCCACACCCATGGTTTAGACTCTATGGAACGAACACCTTCTCTCCTCAGAGGGATGCTCTTCGGTCACAGAGAGCGAGGGGCTTGTCTATGAGGGCCTGGAATGCTGGGGAAATCTCCCCAGTTTCAGGCCTCATATTAAGACTGGAATGAAACTACAGCCTGGAATGCTGGGGTCTTTCCCTCTCAGGAACCCCCTTTCTCTGTCAGTTGCCTGCATTGAAGGAGCCTCACAGAGCTGGTGGTCCACCTTGGTTTCCAGAAAACTCAAATGAACAAGAACAGAAACCATGGTGGTCAGAGGAGTCAGTGTGCCTGCTGTCTGGGTTGTGGTAGAAGCCTTTGGGAAACCGGGGGATCCCTCCCAGTCCTTGCCTGCCCCTAGAAGCCTCCCCAGGCAGTCTTCTCTCATCTGAATGAACCACTGGTAGCAGGATTCATTATAACAGATAAATGGGCCGAGATCCCACCCTTCAGACATGGACTCATGGTGGAAGTCCTAGGACCTATGCAGACTTGACTGGCCAGAAGGGAAGTGGCCCAGCCCCAGATGCTCTCTGGCCCCATACTGGAGTTTGAGTAGGGCCCAGCACCTTTCGTGCATTATAGTCTGAGGTGAACTGGGCAGGGCTGGAGCCAGAAGAGAAGGCGTTATCAGCTCATCCTGCTTTGCCTCCTGGGTAAAGACGACCAGTTTCTCCCCAGGATCAGGCTGTGTTGGGGCTGATGGGGTGCTTCTGGAAGACCCCACCAGGCATCAGAGGGGAAAAAAAGACCCCCAAAGTCATCCATGAATAGGAATTATTTTTCCTCCAGAGGAGGAAAACCCAATCACCTTCTCCCAGCTGGGTTGTCTGCAATTACCACTCCCCACTGGACCGCAAGGCCTTTGAACAGAAAGGCCAGTGGTTCAAACTCTGCAGCCACTCCTTGGGAACCTTATACAGGGGCGCTATGAGTCAGAACTGACTCACCAGCACTTAGCAACAACAACCCCGCCTCATGGGAGTATGGTGGCTCTGTAGGATAAGCACTGGACTGCAAACCACAAGGTTAGCGGTTTGAGCCCACGAGCCACTCTGCAGGGGAGAAAGATGAGGTTTTTCTGCTCCCACAAAGATTTACAACTTCGCAAAGGCTATAAAGAGTCGCCATGACTTAACAACAACCCCGCCCCGGAAGTGGGAAAAGAATGCCAGGACTAATCAAATGACATCATCCTGGAAACCTGGTGTGTATCAGCATCACCCTTTACAAAAAGCCCCATCTGGGAAGCTACAGATTCAGTTTTTCTTGTCCACAGGAAAAATGAGTATTAAATATGTTGATTTCAAAATTTATACCTATGTAAAGGAGCTCTGGTAGCATAGTGGTTACGAATTGGACTGTGAACTACAAGGTCAGCAGTTCGAAACTACCAGCTGTTCCATGGGAGAAAGAGGAGGCTTTCTGCTCCCGTAAAGATTTACAGCCTCAGAAACCCTGTACAGGGTCACTATGAGTCGGAACCCACTCCATGGCACATGACAACAACAACAACAACCAGGCATTCGGATCCAGAACAAACACCTTGGAAAAAAAATTATCCTGGAAATGTCAAGTATTCCGTTTGCCAAAGAAGTGGGAGTTTTGCCACATTCCAAGCCATAATGTCCACACTGGACACCCAGGAGTCCCTGGGGGCTGGTTCAGCTGACTCACTCAGGAATCCCTCCCTGCCTGTCACCCTCAGGAGCTGCAACTTCAACATCTTACAGCTGGACTGGGTTGTCAAGGCCCAAAGAACTTACTGGAAGAACTTACTTTGACTGTTCTGTGGAGCCTTCCTGGCTAGAGCTAAGGGTGGAGAGGGCGGGAGAGAAGAGATAGTTTCCACCATTTTCCCAAACCTATTGGACGCTAAGACAACAGAAAGTCAGTTTACAAACCCTGAAAGGTACTGGTTGTTTTCCAAGAAGAGCTGGTGGAGTAGAAATCTCCTGGGACTGGGAGTCAGGAGATGTGAGTTCTCATCCCAGTTCTGCCTGGAGCTGGCTGGTGCCAATGGTCTTGGGCAAGTCCCTTCTCTTCTCTAAATCCTTTGCTGATAGAAGAGGAAGAAGTTGGATTTAAGTGACATCTAGGATCCTGGTGTGGCGCCATAGGATAAATACTTGACCTCACTGTCGGTGGTTCAGACTTACCAGCTGCTCCACAGGAACCCTACATAGGGTCCCTATTAGTTGGAACTGACTCGACAGCACTTAGCAACAACAAGGGTCTCTTTCATGTCATTCTGTTTCCTCTTCCAGGCACATGGTGAACAAGAACATAGTCTTTAAAGCCACTTGTTGTTGTTGTTGTTAAGTACCATGGAGTCCGTTCCGACTTCTAGTGACTCTGTACAGTGTTTCCAAGGCTGTAAATCTTTATGAGAGCAGAAAGCTCTCATGGAACAGCTGGTAGTTTCGAACTTCCAACCTTGAGGTTAGCAGCCTGATTTGTAACCACTACACTACCAGAGCTCCTTACTGATGCTGAAATCTCAGTTTGCTGCTTTCCAGCTGTGTGACTTGACCCCTCTATTCTTTTGTGTCCTCATCTGTAAAATGAAGTTGATAATAGTACCTATCTCATAGTCTTGTGAACGAGTAAGATGAACTAATAAATACAAAGTGCTTTCAATGGCTCCTAAAACCAGTTGCCTTCAAATTGGTTCCAACTCGTGGCAACCCCATGTGTGTGCCGCAGTGGAGCTGTGCTCCATGAGGTTTTCAGTGACTGCTATTTTAGAAGTACATCTCCAGGCTTTTCTCCTGAGGCATTTAGGGGTGAACTCAAACTGCTAACCTTTTGGTTAACAGCTAAACACATTAACTGTTGTACCATCCACAGACTCCTGAATAGCTCCTGCTGTTAAGTGCAGGTTCCAACTCATAGCAACTCTGTGTATGGTTTCCAAGGAGCGGCTGGTGAGCTTGTATCACCGACAGACTTTGCAGTCCAACACATTAACCCACAGCACCACACCAGGACTCCAAATTGCTCCTAGCACAGACTTCTTGAGCAGTTGCTGTCTGCCAGAAATGAGCAAGAGAGCCATGTGTCCCTAAGGGTGAAGTTGGTGCATAAATTTGAATAATAGTGATATTAACTGGGCTTCCCTGTAGGCGCATGGATATTATACTCTCACAGACAGTGTTGTACCTCATGACTGATCTGGATATGCTCTTCTTGACAATGAATGCAACACCATTCCTCTTCAATTTGTCATTTCTGGCATGGTAAACCATGTGGTCTTCAGATTAAAAATGGCCAATACCATTTTTTATTTTGTTCCCTTTTCCAGGCACATGGTGAATAGGAGCATAGTCTTTAAAATGACTTGTTGTTGTTGTTGTTAAGTACCATAGAGTCGGTTCCAACTCATACTGAAATCCATTTCAGCTCACTAATGCCTGAAATATCAATGTTTCTGCATTCCATTTCATTTTTGACAACTTGCAATTTTCCCAGATTCATACTTTGTACATTCCATGTTCTGATTTTCAATGGATATTTACAGCTGTTTCTCTTCATTTTGAGTTGTGCCCCATCAGCAAATGAAGGTCCCG
>NW_006408559.1:851504-880106 GCF_000296735.1 Chrysochloris asiatica
GTGGCAGCATCGATGGACTCAAGCAGTGCAGTTGGCCCAGGATCGGGCAGTGTTTCGTTCTGCTGTGCATAAGGTCGCTATGAGTTGGTACCAACTCGATGGCACCTAACAATAACAGCAACAAAGGGTAAGGTGGGAGTCCTGGTGTGGCACTGTGGATTAATGCTTCAGACTGCAAAGTCCTTTGAACTGCAAGGTTGGTGGTTCAAGTTCACCAGCTGCTTGGAAACCCTATACAGGGTTGCTATGGGTCAGAATCCACTCAAGAGCACTTCACAACAACAAGGGTAAGGTGATTCCTGGCCTCTAGCCATTGGTGTGGGCTCTGGCATGGAGCAAGTCCCACTGCAGATCTCTAAAGCTCAATGTGACTGAGATTTTTGACTTTTTTCCTTCCCTGCCTCTTTACTGGCTTTCCCTCCTGATTCCACTTGAAGTCTGACTTCAAAGAGAAGAGAAATCAATACAATCTCCTGCAAAAGAGGCTCTCCTCCTGCCTCACCGCCCTCTCTCTCCAGCGCTCCTCATTTTCCCTAGTCACATTTCATCATTGTCTCTTGGCCTCACTTCTCAAGCCCCTTGTGGGAAGCTGTGAGAACCCTCAGTGCCACCCTGCCCTCCAAAGAACACATTCTGGCCTCGCTCTTCCTAGAACCGGACACAACCACAATCTCCTTGCTTTGTGAGGACATTGGCTTTGGGAACATTCAGCTGTGTTTTCCCCAGGAATGGGGGCAGGGGCCAGAAGAATTGCTCAGCTCCTGTCTAGTCACAGGAAAGGTAATGGGAACTCATCTGGATACTTCAAATGCAGATGAATCCCGGGGGTGGGAGAGTGGGGAGGATAGGGGCAGAGACAAGCAACTGCTGTCTCGGGGCCAGCTTCAACTTGCAGAGAGTCCTGGGAGGGGAATGAGGCCCTGGCCCAGAACGGGCAGCCCCAAGGGCTCCGTCCAGCAGCCTGGCAGTCTGGGGCAGCCCTGCACAGCCTACCAGGAGTGCTAGGTTAGGTGATGGATATCTTTAATAGACATGCTGGGAGCTGGCATGCTAAGTGTTGTCTAGATGCACATTAGCTGTTTAAGGAATAACCAAATCCCTAGCTGGAGCAGAGATTATGAAAAACCCTTCTAGAGGAATCCAGGGGCCACCCTTGCACCTCTGCTCCTCCTTAGACTGCAGAAGGCGGGGGTGCCAGGGGAGGGACTCACATGGCAACCCTGTGGACAGTTCTAGCAGGTTCGGTGTCAGACAGACTAAACTAGACTATGTAAGGGGCTAGCATGAAGAATCCTGGTGTGGCGCTGTGGGTTAATGCACTGGACTGCAAAGTCGGTTTGTATGGCGAAGTCGGCGGTTCAAGCTCACTAGACACTCCTCAGAAACCCTATACAGGATCACTATGGGTCAGAACTGATTCAATGGCACTGAACAACAACAGGCATAAAGAACCACAGAGAGACAAGGAGGACGGGCAGCCAGAGGCACAGAGAAAAGAGGACGGTGGTCTTTGCTGTCCTGGTTGTCCCTGCCCCCACATCCCCTCATACACACATCTTCTCTGAAGGTGCCAGAACCTCAATAAATGAGCTCAGCTGCTTAGGAAAAGGTTGTCAGCAATTTGAGTCCCCAAAAGCACCTCAGAAGAAAGGCTTGGTGATCTAGTGCCGAAAAATCAGCTGCTGACAACCCTATGGAGCACAGTTCTCGGCTGGCATTCATGGGGTCGCCATGAGTCAGAGTGGACTCCAGGGGAAACTGGTTTTTTGTTTTTGTTTTGTTTTGTTTTGTTTTGAAATTAGGGTTCCTTGCTCTGAAATGCATGTGGCTCTCCACCCTAAACAGCAAAGGGTCTGAAGCGTCAGGACTCTCCCAAAACGGCTACATCGAAACCGAGCCCTCTCTTACCACACCTGATTGACCCCCTATTTGTGCCTGGACCGACGTTTGTCGGTCCATTCTCCTCCTCTGCCTAAAATCCCAGAGCTCTCTGGGGACCGAGACTCGTGAGTAGGTGAGCCCCACACTCCCTCTGTGATCGAACGCGAACTTCTCCAGTGGCTCTGCTGCCCCCATCTGTCCATTCCTGGAACTGCAGCAGCTGGAACCCGAGACTAGGGGGTTCTGCCTTCGGGCCGCTAAGGATAGATTTCCTAGCGTGGCCAAGGGGCGAGGCAGGGAGGGAGGTCCCAGGCTTGAAGTGCCTCTAGGAGTCCGGGCTTTCCTGGCTGGTCTTTGGGAAGAATCGCACACAGCGATGAAAGAGCGCACCAAGGTCCCCCACTGGGACATCAGCCATCCAGAACTTCACCCTGGTGCTTTACTTGCTGTGTGACCGAGCACAGCCGTGTTCACTTCTCTGGGTCTCAGTTTCTTTAGCTGAAAAAATCACCATGCTGGACTATATTTCTTAGGTCTATTCTGAATCTACTATTCTATAAGTGTAGCCAACCGGAAGACACGCAGGTAAATCACTGAGCATTCGCAATACTTTGCCTCCAACCAACAGCCAATATGATGAGTTTGGAACATAAATTGTGTTTCAACTCAGCCAACTCAGCTCATCTTTCTCCCTTGGAGCTGCTGTGGTTAGCAGCTCAACTTATAACCCACTGCACTACAAGGTTTCCTTCGGACCTCCTGTGTTGGTGTTGTGTGCTGTCGAGTCGGTTCTGACTCATAGAGACCCTGTGTAGGGTTTCCGAGGAACGACTGATGGATTTGAAGTTCCAATTCTGCAGCCAGAAGTCTAGTGCTTATCCTTTAGTACCATACCAGGACTCCTCAGCCCTCCTATAAAACCTTCCAGAAAATGAGTTTCATTTGCCAGGCTAGTGGGCATGGTGGGTCCAGAATCCCACCCACATAATCTTGTTACTTGGAACACAAGGTCAGCCTACCCTGTTCTCCCAGAAAAGAGGGGTCCAAGTCTCACGTGATGGACTCAAGTTGGGCCAAAAACCTCTGATGAGGAGCTACCTTCCCCCTCCCTCACCCCTTAATCACTGTGACACCATTGAGTTGCTCCTGAGTCCTTGCCTTTTGTCCTAGAGGAGATTTATCATTGCAGGACATACTTTTGCCCCCTTCCTTGGGGGTGGCTGTTGCCTCTGCCTTGCCCTCCCCCAATGGGCTCCTGGCACTCTCCGGCACCATCATCCTGGTCCTACCTCAGAGGCTGGTTCCCTCCAGCGATTCTGGCCAGTTGGCCTGGCGCCTTGCCCTGACTTGCTGGGCTTGGGGAAAATAATTCCACCCACTCAGCACATCTGAGGGAGGCCTGGTGGCTCAGCTGCTAGCTGAAAGGTGGACGGTTGGAATCCACCAGCAAGATGTGGCAGTCTACTTCAGTAAAGATGACAGCCTTGGATACCCTATGGGGCAGTTCTACTCCGTCTCAAAGGTGGCTGTGAGTTGGACGGCAATGCATTGGCGTCTCATTTCCCTTTATTACCGGGAGGTGCTGTCTGTTGCCTGTCCCCTTTCTCTTTTTCCTCTTCCTCTGAGTTAGCAATGCTGAGTTCAGCGGAGCAGGTGAGACAAAGGGGGAGACCTGCCCCCAGATTTCCAGATCCTGGCTCCTGACCCCCCGCCAGCTCTGCACCCCAGAGCTGTACTTTCGGGCTGCTTTTCCACCCAAGCTATCCAGTGTGTACCCTCGGGGTCTGGCCAAAGGTGTGGGAGGACTAGCCTCTGGGTGGCTGCACTCCAGTCAAGGGATTTTGGTGGCCTCCCTTCCCTGCCTTGGCACCTCCTCTCTCCCAGCTCATGGCAACTGAATGACTTCAGACCCTTTCTAAGTGCTTTACATTGAACTAATTTAGTCCTCACTCCATGAGAATCCTATGATTGTTCTTGATTGTCATTGTCAGGTGTTAAATCACAGACTAATAATAAAAGAGCATTTTATCTTTTTCATTGGAGCAGTAAGATTTGGAGGATATTTAGATGGTTTCTGCCCCCACACACAAAAATATTACCCTACACTCAGGTCTAAAAATCTACCATTCATGATTCTTTCCTTTGAATGAATTGCTGTCCTCCTTTTAGACTTGGGCAGAGAAGTCTAGCTGTCTGAACTTTACCTGAGTTTAAGTGCCTTGTGCAATGTTAAGGACATCTTGTGCTTTAAAAAATATATTATCTGTTTGACTGCGAAGTTGTTCTTCCAAAGGCTGGCTCTCCCTTCAGCTGCAGGTGGAAAAAAGTTTGGGGAGGGACTGCCTTTCCTTCCCCACATTCCTGCCCCATTCCCCTACTCCTTCAGGTGAAGACCTGGGCCTAGAAGCCTTTTGTTTTTATCTTCACCCAACATAAACACTAGCTGCTTGGCCCCAAAGAAAACCAGCCAACTGAAACGATGTTAAAGGTGCCGGTTCTGCTCTTTCTCTTGGGAAGCGCATCGCTCTGGGTCCTGGCCGAAGGAGCCAGCACAGTCCCACCAGAAGAGGACATCGTGACCTCAGGAATAGAAGATGGCATGGTGACCCAAGGCACAGAAGATAACATAGTGACTGCAAGTACCAGTGAAAGTTTGACTCCACTACCAGTACAGGTCTGGTGTCAACAAGTGTCAAGAGTGTGACACACAATCACATCGAGGACCCGTCAACCTTCCAAAGAACCATCCATGGCCAAGAAGAAAGCCAGAGCACCCCAATCCCAGATGGTTCCTCCATGGAGAAATGGGGTGAACAAACACAGACAACAGTTGAGAAAGATGGTTTGCCAACAGCAAGCCTGGTTGGAATCATAATTGGGGTCTTGGTAGCCATTTATCTCGTTGGTGGGACCATCATTGTGGCTGAGTGAAAAATGTCGGGAAGATACTCGCCCTAGAGAACTGATGCATTGTGCCTTTCTGCCAACATGTTTAACAAAGAAAATATTTCCTCTTTCACCCTGTCCCTGAGCGAGACGATGACCCATGGAAATGCTACCCAGCTCACTCTAAATCTATGGTGATCCCTCCATTAGTCAAAAGTAACTAAAGGACAAATAAATGTACAAGACTTGCTCCTCTAAGCACTGGCTTTTTGGAACCTTAGGATGAATGTAGTAAAAGAGAAGTTTAAAACAGAAATGACTCGAAAATGGAGCAAAACTATATAAACAGACTAAGATAGACAATATAATTCAATCCATGTTAGAAACTGTAATTATGTATCTCCAGCCTGGACATTCTCTGTTTCATCCTTCAGAGGAAAAGGAATCTGGAAATATTTATTCCAATGGAGTACTTGTGTCTAGGGCTGTCAGTAAATGGCACCAACATTTTGCAATGTCTCATCTGTTGAAATGTACACATTCCAGTCTTGTGTGTGTCTAGTTTCTAGATTTGGTGGACTTAATCAATGAGAAAATCTCAACTTGGTTATCAGTGTGATGAGCAGCTGCCTTTGGCTGGTCCAAATAAATCATTTCAAAGGCATCCATTGCTGTTTATAAACAGGAAGTCTATATTTTGGTGAAGACATTTTGTTCCCCACCACAAGACATTATGGTGTTGGAGGGGAACATTGAAAGTACCATGGGCTGCCAAAAGAACCAATAGATCCATTTTGGAAGAAGTGCAGCCAGAGTGATCCTTAGAGGCCAAGATGGCCAAACTTTGTCTCTCCTACTTTGGACATATTGTCAGGAGGGACTAGTTGCTGGAGAAGGATATATCATGTTTGGTAAGGTGGAAGGTCAGAGAAAAAGAGGAGATGGATTGAAGATCCAATGAGATGGATTGGCCAAGTGGCAGCATCGATGGACTCAAGCATGGCAACAGTAGTGAGGTTGGCCCAGGATCCAGCAGTGTATCGTTCTGCTGTGCATAAGGTCACTATGGGTCTATACCAACTCAATGGCACCTAACAACAACAGCAACGCAAGACCACCAGGTAACCTCTAGACTGCCTTCTCCAGTGACAACTTCCCCCTAAACAAAGAGTTTTCATATTGAGTAGATGCTCTGTCAGGTTTGTGGTTATGCAATCTTATATCTTCAAACTCCATAGAAGTTTTTGAAGCAGGAAAATGTAAGCTGTCAACCGGAAGTACAGCCACTTCCTCCTGTTTTGTGCAATGATGTGTGGATGGTAGGCAGTGTGCTGTTACCCACATGCATGTGGTATACCAGTCCAGGTGAGACAGAAGAGGGGAGGTTTTAGAAGAGCTATATAAGTTTAAAGGGCCTTTACTTTCATTGTTCATGTTCCTGAACAGGAATTAGGAATAGAGCTCATTTCTTCTTTCCTACCTTTACCTTCCCCTTAGTGCAAAGTTGTAGTTCACCCCAAGTCACGCACTGGATCCAGTGCCTGCTGGGACAGGACTGTGGGTTTCTTGGTCATAAGTGTGTTGATTGATGCTCAATGCAGTATAGACATGTTTTCAAATAAAACAGATATGATTATGTGGAAAATATGTATATATATATATTATCTGTTTATCTGGGACATATTTATACTAAAAACGTGATCCACAGTTTACCTGAAATTCCAATCTTGTTGCGGCAGTGCAAGTCAGAAAGAACTCAACCCGAGAATCTCAAAGAGCAAAGTTTATTGCCAGCGGCCAGAGTGTCAGCTAAAGCCCAAATCACTCTGATCCGGAAGCGAGCAGGGGAACAGGGTTTTATACAAAAACACAGAGTGGTTAAAACAAACAAACTTGTCTCGTCACCTGGGGTGGAAAACTCCAGCAGACTGTTATCCTGTAAGTGGGAGTAAGCCCACCAATAAACACTCATCTTGTTTGTGCAGTTGGGCTGGTGTTTTTTAGCCAAGTCTTTATCCTACTTGTTCAGGTATCCTTGGGTCATTCTAACCTTTGTGGGTTTTCTTGTTATTGAAGTGTAAGAAGTTTATTTATTATTTTTCCACAGGGTGAGGCAGGGCGCAGAGGACAGGGTGAGAAGGGGGCTGAAAGGACTTAGTGGATACCTAGTTTAAATGGGGGCTATTAGTCAGACTGTAACATTCCCCCCTCTCATTGTACATTAGCTTGTATCATTGAGCAATTTAAACTGTCCTCCTGTTCCAGGCGTTCATATTGCTGAGAGAGGACAAGTAGTTTAACAGATTCTATTCAGGACTGTATAAATTTAATGAGGGCATTAAAGATACAGGGCCCAAATATTAGGGTGAGAATCAGCAATAGAACAGGGCCCATTATTCCTATAAGTAATGAGGTTAGCCAAGGGCTCCAATTGAATAGTCTTTGATACCAGTTCTGCTGGTTTCCTCTTTCTCTATGGCGAGTTTCCAAGTTTTCACAAACCTTCTGAAGAGTGTCAGTTATAACCCCAGAGGAGTTAGCATAGAAACAACAGCCTTCACCTACGACTGTGCACAGGCCGCCTTGGGCTAGGAAAAGGAGGTCCAGACATCGTCGGTTCTGGAGAACTATTTCTGCTAGTGATTGAATCTGATCATTCATGAGCTGAATGGTGTACTGGAAGTGACTTAAATCGGCGTCTACCCTAGAGGATAGTAGGGACAGGTCCTTGTCACTTTTTATAAGGGTGGCTGTGCCTAGGGCATAGTGCCAGTAACTGATAATCCAAGTAGGAGTGGGACTACTAAGGGGGTGGCTTGTTTGTAGCGTAACCGTGGGGGCTCAATTAAGTTGAATCTTTCTTCCCCTCCATAAGCATAGATTTGGGGCATAACCTGGACTAATATACATATTTCTATCTGGGTGGACCCTGTTATGCAAGTCGTAAGACCATCAGAACAGGCAAACCAGGTATGTTGTGGGCTAATCTAGGAGGTTGTTGAGTTTATAGTGATATTAGTAGAACAGATGTCTGATAAGTTGGAGGAACCCAGGGGAAACAATTGGGGGAGAGGAGACAAGTGGCTTTTCCCATATAGATTCAAGAGTGAGGGAAACCGGGCAACAGGACATGCAGAGGAATTGATTGTTACGTTACTTTGGGTTCCTATACCTATGTAGTATGGAGGTTTGGTTTTCAAACAAAGCCAACAATGCTGTGCTGGGTGAGGGGATGTTAAGTTGAGGAGTGAGTGTGTTGCTTAGAGAAATGAAAATAGACTTGGGTGTAGCATTTGTGGGGTCTGCGTAGGGGTGTAGTGGGATTTAAGGAGTTCGGATGGGGTTCTGTACAGTTAGAGGATGGGGGCTCAGGGTGTTCCTAAACATGAGGTATTATATATTTGATATTGGTCCCAGGGAAAGGGAGTGGAAGGAGATCATAGGGATGCATTGTAAAATAAAAAGGGATCTGGGGTTCCATCCAGAAAAGTCCCAAGTCTGTCTGGGAAAGCAGGATTGGTCGTTTGGGCTTGTGATGTTGATGGAGAAAGGGTTACAGGTGCCTAGATTACAGGACTTAGGAGGGGTTTCTTGCCAGATGGATTATAATTGTGTCTTATTGGGCCCACCTGCCCGTGTCCCTTTTTAGCACAACCCCAGTTTGGACATAGGTATTGGGGCAGGTCATTACAGTTAGCGTGTCCATTCCAGTTACCTGGGCATAAATAGAACCTGGTTTGCTGGAGTTTTATTTCAGAAGGTCTGTGTCCACACCCGGCATGGGCTGTGTATTCCTGAGTCACTCAGTAGTGTCCACTATGGGTACAATGACCTCGAGTCCATGAGGGGCTGGCCATTGTCTGGACTGGAGGAGATCCGAATAATTTGTCCAGATTGAATCACAGGAGGGTAGGTTTGTCCGGCATCCAGATGATGTTGCTGATTGTTGCTCCAGTGGTGTAGCTGGTGAAGGGAAATTGGTATTGGAGCTGTGGAGTAGCAAAGGTTACTGGAAAGTTTAGATAGTATAAAAGGAGAGTGAGGCTAGTTGGAGGAGGCATTCTGGTGACGGAACTGGAGGTGCAGGGGTTGCGTGGCCTCAATGGTCCAGGGTTCTTGGGTAGCAGGTTTGGCTCAGGAATGGTGAATCCAGCTACTTTAAGTGCTGATGGGTTAGTCAGAATGACCTGCCAAGGTCTGATCCAAGTTGGTTGCAAGGGCTCCTTTTTCCAATTTTTAATATAGACAAAGTCACCAGGCTGAAATGAATGACAAAAAGTGGTTATAGGGAGGAGGCTATGGTCCTGTACCCACTGGGAGATTTGGTGGAAGACCTCCTGGAGTGCCTGAAGTTGTTGGGACATGTGTAGGTGTCCATACTCCAGGTTGGCAGGTAGTTTAGCGAGGATGGGAGGGGCCCTTCCAAATAATATTTCATAGGGGGAAAACCCACTAGACCCAGGAGTACACTGACTGCACAATAGGGCTATGGGTAACATGTCAGGCCAAGTGGATCCAGTTTCCTGACACAATTTACCAAGGGTAGATTGTAGGGTTCTATTTTGTTCTACCTGTCCTGAACTCTGAGGACGGTAAGCAGTCTGAAGCTTCCAAGTGATGCCCAAGGCCTTAGAAAGGCTGTGCGAGCTCTGAGAAAGAAAGTTGGTCCACTGTCTGAGCCAACTGACAAGGGCAAGCCATGTCTAGGATAGGAATGATTTCTTTAAGGAGTAATTTGACTACCTCCGGGCCTTTTCTGAATGGGTATGCAATGCCTCCACCTATCCCAAAAAGGTACAAACTGCTACTAACAAGTATCTGTAGCCCAAAGTAGCCGTCTTAAGTTCAGTAAAGTTGATTTCCAAATGTCCCATTGGGGTAGTTCCTCTACACCTGATTCCTAGCAGGGTGGCAGATCCTTGTTTAGTGCTGTTTTTTGCACATACTTCACACTGCTGGGCTATCTGGGAGCATAAGGTATGTAGATGGCTAAGATAGAAAGATTTCCCCAGTAGGTTGGCCATGGCTGTTTTTCCCAGGTGTGTGGACCCATGAAGCTGTCACAACAAATAAGGTGCTATTGAGCTGGGACTGTAGACTCTCTGGTCAGTAGTACCCACCATCCCAACTGTAGTTTTCCCTTTTCAGAGATGGCCCATTCTCGTTCTGCGGTGGTATACGTGGGGCCTGAGGGGAATACTGGGGCTATTGGTATAGAGGCCGTGGATGTATCATGGAAGGCAGCTTCCTTTGCCGTTGTATCAGCTAGTTGGTTACCTCAGATGACTGGGTCAGACCCAGACTGGTGCCCTTTGCAGTATATAATGGCCACCTTTTTCAGGAGCCAGACTGCCTGTAACAGTGCCAGAATTTCCTGTACATTTTTAATGTCCTTTCCAGCTAAAGTGAGTAATCCCCGCTCTCTGTACAGGACCCCATAATGTAGAGGATGGCAAATATATACCTGCTGCCCGTGTAAATGTTTACCTCAGTTTTTCTGGATAGTTCCAAGGCCCAAGTGAAGGCTATAAGCTCGGCTCATTGGGGAGAGGTACCTTTTGGGAGCATTGCTGATTTTAGGGCTCAGCCTTTGGTGGTGACAGCTGCTCCTGCATACAGGATGCCGTCTTTGACAAAACTGCTTCCATCTGTAAAGAGAGACTTCCCCTCTGGAATGGGGCTTTCCTGTAGGTCTGGGCAGGAAGAGTACACTGTTTCAAGTGTCTCGTCACACTTATATGTCAGTGGTATGTCCAAGTCAAGTAACAGAGAGGCAGGGTTTAGGGTACGCAAAGCAGAGAATTGGATGTGAGTGTTCTCAAGTAGCAGGCTTTGGCATTGAGCAAGCCGGGCATTTGTTAGCCACTTACCTCCAGGGCCTGTGAGTAATGAGTGGATTTCATGTGGGGCTATGACTGCCAGTTGTTGACCAAGAGTTAGTTTATCTGCTTCTTTAACCAGTATGGCTGTTGCTGCCACAGCACAGAGGCAGGGGGCTATCCAGCTGCAACAGGGTCCAGTTGTTTCAAGAGGTACACCACTGGTCAATTCCATGGGCCTGTGGCCTGAGTGAGAACTCCGTGGGCAGTGCCCTTTCTTTCATGTACATACAAATGAAATGGTTTTGTGACTTCTGGGAGGACTAATGCAGGGATGGTGATGAGTTTCCCCTTTAGTTGATTAACAGCCTGCTCTTCTTCAGGGCCCCAATTTAAGGGCTGGTTAGGTTTCTCAGTGGTTGAATACAGTGGTTTGGCAAAAATTGCAAAGTTGGGGATCCAAAGGTGACAGTATCCAGCTGCACCTAAGAATTCTCTAAGTGCCCTTTTGGTTCTGGGAACTGGAATCTGCAGGATGGCCTGTTTTCGATGAGTGGTGAGTTGCTGGGCACCTTTTTCTAGCTGAAAACTGAGGAAGGTTATAGTTTGTGGCATATTTGAGCCTTTTTGAGTGAAACCCAGTACCCAGCCTCCTGTAACAGTTTTTAAAGTTTTTGGTTCCTGAAGAGACAGAGTTCCTCAGTGTCAGTGGCTAAAAGGAGATAATCTACATATTGTAGAAGAGTTACCTCAGGGTTCTGCTGGATAAAGGGCATCAGATCCTTGCCCAGGGCCTCACTAAATAAGGTTAGCAAGTGTTTGAAACCTTGAGGCAAGTGAACCCAGGAATCTGAGTTTTCTGGTTAGTGGACGAATCTTCCCATTTGAACACAAAAATGGGTTGGCTAGCTTTTTCTGGAGGAATGGCAAAGAAGGCATCTTTAAGGTCAAGGGAGGTATACCAAACGAAGGAAGGAGGCAGCAAGCTGAGGAGAGTATAAGGAGTCAGCACGGTGGGGTTGTGGTTTCTACTCATTCATTGACTGCCCGTAGGTCCTGGACGGGGTGGTAATCATTAGTTCCTGGTTTCTTGACAGGGAGAAGGAAGGTATTCCAGAGGGACTGGCATTTGGTCAGTATTCCTGCCTGCTATGACGTTCAAAGTGCGGTTGGATCCCTAATCGAGCCTGGAGACTTAGGAGATCTTGGAGGATCTGGACTGGGGAAGCAGCATTGAGGAGGGAGACTGCCATGGGTGGGTGATGGCATGCCAGGCCAGGTGGGTTGTTTTCAGCCCATACTTGGGGAAATTCAGTAACTAGGCCTTGGAGCTTGGGACAAATGTTTCCTGGGGGAGTTGGAGTTAATTGATGTATTTGGCATAAGTATTTCTCCGAAACAGGCACAGTTAGGGATAGAATGAGGGAATGATCAGGACTTAGTTGGAGCCGGGGGGGGGGGGGGGGGGGGGGGGGGGGGGGGGGGGGGGGGGGGGGGGGGGGGGGGGGGTGGTCCCCGGGATTGGAAGGTTATAGTGGCTTGAAGTTTCTTGAGGAGATCTTGTCCTAGTAAAGGGTAGGGGCTGCTTGGGACCCAAAGGAAAGAGTGAAGCACTGTGGACCTGCTGAATTGGCATTTTCTCTCAGCTAGAAATGGATCTGAGCCCGTTTTCCCTGTGGCGCCTTGAATAGTAATGGCTTTGCTTTTGGGTGGCCTCTGGGTAGCTGGGTGACCCCCTACAGTTGCAGTGACCTTGGGCTCCTGGGAGCAGAGGGAGAAGGAGCCCTGGCCCTGTCAGTCTGAGTCCTCAGCCTCTGCTAAAAAGGACCTTCGGGTTTCTCCTGGGCTTTTCCCACTTATTGGGGCACTAGTTTTTCCCGTGTCCCTTACAGTAGGCACACTGGTCTTTGTCTAAAGCGCCATGGCAGGTAGAACTTGTTGGTGGAGCACAGAGGGGTTTGTTTACCAGGACAGAAGGGTGTTCATCTGGGTGAATACTGAAAGTTTCCCAGAGAGCTGTTACTAGAATTCTGGTTTGTTTCTTATGGTCACGTTCACTTTCTTTTTGTTGAGCCCTCTTTGAGGCTTCTTCCAGGTTGGTGAAACCTTCTGGGCCACCTCTAGAAGTTGACTGGTGTTCATCCCGTTTCTGCAGTTTTTGGTGAATATCGGGTGCCAACTGGGCTACAAATGCTAAATTAAAAGCATGGACATTTTCTGCAGCTGTTGAGTCAAATGGGGTATATAATTTGAAAGCCTCACACAGCCTTTCAAGAAAAGCACCTGGGGATTCCTTGGGCCCTTGGGTTACCTCGGTGGTTTCACTTAACAGTTTTTCAGGCTGCCCCCTGCAGGCTGGCCATGAGGGCCAAGTGGTATGAATTTAAGAACCAGGACCCCAAGTCGGTATTGGGGTCCCAGTCAAGGTGTTCAAAGGGGAGAGTTTTCCAGAGCTGATTCTGCCACTCCTGGGGTTTACTGACAAGGTGACCAAGCAGGTCCTTTTCGGCGGCTGTGAGGATGTGTTCCCACTCCTCAGAAGTAAAGAGGGTCATAAGGAGTTGTTGGCAATCATCCCAAGTTGGGCGATGAGTGCGGAAGACTGATTCCACAAGGGTGGTAAGGTTCTGGGGCTTTTCAGTAAAGCTGGGGTTCTCTCCCTTCCAGTCATACATGTCGGTGGAAGAGAAGGAAATGTAGACCAGGTAGGGGTGCTTTCCCATTCCAGGGCCAGGAGCAGTTTCTCAGAGTGGCAAGAGGGAGTGTATTTCAGGAGCCTGGTGCTAATGCAGGCGGTGAGTGAGGGGCAGTGAGAGGGAGTCAGGGAAAAGGGGAATATGATCTGGGATCTGAGCAGGAGGAACAGGGGCTAAAAGGGGAGCAGGTAATAAGCAGGGGTAGGGGGGCATCAATGACAGAATCCTCTGGGTCCTAGAGGACTGCAGGGGTGGAGGGGAGTTCAGGGAGTTGTGACAGATGGCACCGTCTGCCACCACACAACAAGAGTGACAGGCTTATGAGACTGTCCATCCCTGAGGGCGCATTGGCAGAACCAGGGAGGGAGGGTCTTAGCAATTTGGAGTCAAGAATCTATGTAGGGAAATTGGTCCGGGTGGCTTGGTTTTCTGATGAAAACTTCATACATAGCAATGACATGGCAGAGGTCCAGGGTCCCGGAGTCTGGCCAGTCAACTTGAAAGGAGGGCCACTCAATTTGACTGAGTCCAGAGCCTACCAGGATTAATGGAATCACCATAATCTCCCAAAAAACACTTGGAAAAGTTTTTTTAACATGCAGTCAAGGACAGTGCCTTGAGACTGAGATTGGCCCATGGTGAGGGTTAAGGGAATGGAAGGAAAACTATAAGAGGAGAGGGGGAAATATTATTAAGATACTTGGCTGTCTTTTGAATCTTGATTTCCCTTGCATATCATTATAAAATAGACACTTGATGGGGAGAGAAAGGAATAGCCAGAAATATCACCATAGAAAGTTTGTAAGTCCATCTTCTGCCTATAATTGATTGGAATACCTAAAATGGGGCTACAATGTGCCCAGTGAAGGAGGCTCACTGCAGAGCCTCTGCATTACATAAGACTATAGGTAGAATCCTGAACCGCATCCAGAATCTTCTGAGGTGGGAAATCGCCACTTGAAAGGACAAGCTGACCAGCCTGGAGCAACTAGAAGAAGATAATATACTTCTTGAAAGAAAGACTGACAGGAAAAATACAAAACAATAATGACAGACCAACTGATTACTACAAGAACAAGCAAGTTGCTCGCCCAAGAGCAAGCGGTTGGATCCCCTCAGGGCAAACTCCCTTCTAAGACAAAGATTCAATGGGAATACACAAGCAGACATGCACTCTGACTAGTGACCACGTTGGTCACCATTAAGGGGAAGTAAGGGGAAAACAGCAATGAAGCTGCGAGCTAAGCCCTACCACCTTCAATAGGCTCTTTTGAACTGGCCAGCAGTATGACAAGATCTGGGTACTCCTGGCCCAGAGTCAGTGACATAGCCACAGAGGACTAGAGTGGAGAGTGAAGCATTCAGCTGATAAGAAGAGAGGGCATATGCATAAGAACACCCACACTTGCAGATAATACCCACTTGACCTAGCTTCAATGACTGGATGATCAGAGCTCAACTAGAAGAAGAAAGAAGAGGAAAAAAAGAATAATCTGATACAATTTGATGAACTTGACCTACACCTATGGATGCAGTAGCTCAAAAGAAGGAATAAATCTTTACAGCAAGGATCATTCCCACCCCCTTGATACACAGGATAGACAAGGATGGGCAACTTGGACATTAGCTACCTAAAATTGGGGAGGGAGGCTACAAAGGCAAGAACTGACTGGCTTACAAGCTTTCAAGAGGGAACCTAGATCCAGAGGGTGCGGAGGAAGGTAGAATCTCCACTGAGTAGTATCCAATCTGTCTGGGTAGAGCTGATGAAAGGAGATAGGGATAGCACTCATGTGGTAAAATAGTGAATAGTTACTATCAGGACTGAATGTGAGGGTTGGAAATAGGAAGGTAGACATTTTGTAGCAAAAAGAGGGGAGTGGTTGTCTGCAGTCCAAGATTGGAGGTCCCTGGGACCATCAAGGGAGAAGAGAGGAGTGCAGGACTCTACCCAGAGAAACAGTGATGCCAAAGATGGAGGCAGAGACAATGATGTGGAGAGATGGAGCTGCTGGGGACTCTAGACCCAGACAGGGAGAGAGGCTTGCAGGGGATACCCTTTGGTTAGTTGATGATGCATGGAGGGGATTGTAACCATGGCAACAAAATGATATACGATAGGATGAATGTAAAGCTAATGTTCTCCCATGTAAACTATCACATAATTCACAATAAAACATTAAAAAACAAACAAACAGAAAACATTCTGGAATGGTTCTGGGGCTTTGACAACCTAAATACCTGGTGGTCTGGGTCAGACTATTTGGCCATCACCAAGTTATGGCTACCACCAGGACCCTACCTCTTACATTGTATGGAACATTTGTGAGACTTAGTGAACCTACACTGACACATACTTATTAATAAGGATCCATAATTTATGAAAAAAAAATAAGAGGAGAAAAAGACAGAGTTAAATAAAAACTGACCTTGTCTGGAGAGTGACCTTGTCCGGAGAACGTCCCCTGGAGGAGGAGGTCATATAAAAGGTCAAAAATTCCCTGCCATTGTATAAGACAAAGGGAGGTGAAGCCTGGAGTTGGTGGAGGAGAGAAGATAAAAAGAGTTGAAATCGGTCTCGGCAGAGATAGGACATTGAAGACAGGCAAGGATTAAGGGAGACACTAAGCCCCCAAAAGACAAAGGATGACAAGAAAGAAACAGACAAGAGTAGTTTGGAGAGATAGGTCCACTCTTCAGGAGACATTGTCCAGAGGCCTAGAGAGAGAATGACAATGATAAGAAGACAGACAAGGAACTTAATTGTGAGCCAGAGTAAGAAGTCCATCAAAGACAAAAGAATCTAGAGCTGCACAAACCAGGTCCCTGCAAGCAAGGTCTGGTTTCACACATTCAAACAGTCAGGCATTCATTCAGATGGACAATGAGAAACATAAAAATGTTAAATAGATGTGGTGACAGGACAGACACAGACAGGACAGGCACACAGATTGTGTGGCCACAATCAGGCAGACTAAAGTCCCAGGCAATTTCCCATATGCATCTAAACGATGGAAATTTAGAGGAACAGATAAGAGTCTTGACTCACCAGAAAGACCAGGACAGGACTTTGCTCCTCCCAGTTGATCAGACTTGTGTCCACTCCATGTGGATCACCCCAAGAGCCAAGGGAGGAGCCCTGGAACGTCTCAGGTGGCGCCTCTCCTTCCCAGGGCCATCTGGCCAGCCCGCCCAGAGAGAGGCTGGTGAAGTTCAGGTAAGAAAGGCTGGACTGATATCTCTCTGGGGCCTCCAAATTGTTGCGGCAGTGCAAGTCAGAAAGAACTCAACCTGAGAATCTCAAAGAGCAGAGTTTATTGCCAGCAGCCAGAGTGTCAGCTAAAGTCCAAATCACTCTGATCCCAAAGCAAGCAGGGGAACAGGGTTTTATACAAAAACATAAAGCCGTTAAAACAAACAGACTTGTCTCATCACCTGAAGTGGAAAATTCCAGCAGACCGTTATCCTGTAAGTGGGAGTAAACCCACCAATAAACACTCATCCTGTTTGTGCAGATGGGCTGGTGTATTTTAGCCAAGTCTTTATCCTACTTATTCAGGTATCTTTGGGTCATTCTAACCTTTGTGGATTTTCCTGTTATTGAAGTGTAAGAAGTTTATTTATTATTTTTCCATAGGGTGAGGTGGGGTAGGGAGGATAAGAAGGGGGCTAAAAGGACTTAGTGGATACCTAGTTTAAATGGGGGTTGTTAGTCAGGCTGTAACAATTTAACCAGGCATTGTTCTATATTTTTATTTGGTAGCTCCTTGTGGACTCTGCGTATTGAGGAGTTCTGAATTTGTCCTTTAGGGAAGGGGGTGTCTTTGGGGAATGAAAGCCTGAAACATCAAGGTTAGCTTGTCCATGGTCCATAGACATTGGCACCAAGCCTTTGCTTGTGTCTACAGATGAAGTGCGTGAGGTGTAGCTGGTCACCAACCTGCCATCTTGAGAAGATGCAGTAGTTGTTTGATAGCCCCCGTCAGGGTCTGTACCCTGCTCGGGCTTGACAGTATGGTAGAAGAACAGCCGGGCTTCCTGCTGAAGCATGAGGCTCCTTGGAGCTGGTGGGTTGGAGCTGGAGACCCAGCCAACAGCAGCCTTCAGAGAGCCAACTTTAGAACCCCTAGATGTCAAGGAGCCCTGGGTGACTCCACTTCTGCTCCATTCCAGTGAGTACACTAACCTAGAATATCTCCTCCTGTCTCCTTCCCCCACGTTCCAGAATGTTCCTAAGTTCAGAGACCCCACACCCAGGTGAACAACTTGTTCCATGGCAGAAATCCAGAATGCTGCAATAGGTAAACTGATATGGGTGCTGAGGGAGCCAATCCCACCATGGACTTACTCAGTGACTCCTTCCTAAGCCCCTTTCTTGCCCCACCAGGAAGACAGAGAGTCCTACTTGAAATGGATGTCTACCTCTCTCATAGCCAAAGAAGGCTTGAGTCTAGAAATTTCCATTCTGCCCTTAGCTCTGCGTTCTCTGGCAATCCCAAAGGTTCAGAGCCCAGTTTCCCCATCAGCAAAATGGAGATAATAAGGTCGAGTTCATCTTGTTACCAGGAGAGGGTCTGAGGAGGTGATGTCATTTTGGAGGATGATCATGAGAGCTGGCTGGAAAAACGTGGTGGTAAGGGAGGAGGCCCCATAAGACCTTGAGACCTAGCATTCTGGAAAGTTACAGTTTCTTGGAATTTGCAGCTCAGGTTACACAAAGGAAAGTAACAGCTTCTTCTGCTTTAGTAAAAAAAAAACCACTTCTCTAGGAACCACCAATAAGAAAGTGGCATGATGGTCTCCCCACTCAGTCCTATGTAATCCTATATAAGACTAATACAAAGGCTGTTTCTGGGAGCTCAGATTTTTGGGGACATTAGTCCACCACTGCTACACTGGCAATAAAAGCCTCTTGCTCTAATATCACTGGTGTTCGGGCTTTCTTTCTCCCATTAGGGCCTCGCCTTCCTGCAACACTGGAACTGCTGAGCCCGGCACGAGGTTGGATGGAGCCCCAGCTTGCCCGGCACTATTGAAAGCCCTTGTATGTGTTTTTACTAGGTGTTGGTTTTGCCAGGTACCTGCCTAGAAAGGAAAATTGGCAAAGGGGGTTCAGGAACTAAACACCTAAAGCCTGAAGCTTCTTGTTGTTCCAACTCATAGCGACCCTGTATAGAGTTTCCGAGGCTTGTAAATCTTTGTGGGAGCGGAAAGCTTCATCTTTCTCCTGCATGTTGTTCTTAAGAGAGTCAGAGTCAAATTGACTAATTTAGTGACATTTTCAGATATCACCTTGGGGCCATTTTGTAGTTTGAAAACTTGGATAGTTCAAACTCATCACCCCAAAATAAAAGAATTGCTGTAAAGTGCCTTTGTGTCAGTTCCAACTCATAGCAATCCTGTATAGGGTTTCCAAGGAGCAGTTGATGGACTGAAACTGCCAACCTTGCAGTTAGTAGTCCAGAGCTTATCCTACCATGACACACCAGGGCTTCAATGAAAAGATAGACTCTAAAGCTAGGCTTGAAACTGGAGCCTGGAAAGGAAGGGAGGAGTGAGAACTGAGGGGGACTTCAGAGAGGGCAGAGGTGCCAAAAGGACTGCGGGCAGGTCTGTTGAAGGTGAACACCAGGTCTGAAGAAATTCAGCAGTGGTCAGGGTACCAGGATGCCAGTGTCCACAGCAGGGCCATGGGGAAGGAGGTCCTACAGAGAGAAGGCCAGTGATCTGAGAGGTTAGAGGTATGTCCATGGAGGCTGAGACCTTCCTGGATTGTGGCAGGACTTGGAGAAAAAGGAGAGGAGGGTCCAAGAGAAAAGGAAGGAAATCTTGAATTCCAAGGGGAGGCAAGAACGGCCGCTAATGAGTAAAGCTGGAGGGTTATGAAGGACTCTTTAGTGATATAAAAATGAGTCCTGGTGTGGCACTGTGAGTTAATACGCTGGACTGCAAAGTTGGTTTGAACTGCAAGGTTGGCGGTTCAAGCTCACCAGCCGCTCCTTGAAAACCAAATACAGGGTCACTATGAGTTGGAACTGACTCAATAGCACTTAACAGCAACATTGTAATCAAAACGGCTAAAGGGCTTGATTGAGACTTTAAACCATTCCAGGGGGCAGGCTCTGTCCCTGCCCTTGGCAATTCTTGAGTTGCCATAAGAGTCAGGAAATTGTCAGAACCTGCAGAGGAGGTCCCAAGTCACAGGACAAAGGGAAACCAGGAAAATGGAGAGTGATCAAGACGGCCATCTTGTTCATTGGGATGAGGCCTTGCTGTCTGTAGCAGCTGCCACAGCTTCCGGGCTAGTCTGAAGGAGGAGGCTTCAAAGGCAGCTTTGGCCAGAACCAAGGAGGCCCAACTAAATCTCAACTAGAAGTCTGATTCCTCTAAGGACCCAAATGAGGAACTAGGAAATACCCCTACTCAAGCCAACAGACTGGAAGGATGGTGGGAAGGTCAGGTTGCAGAAACCAGGTCTTTCTTACTCAAATGTGGATTGGCTGTGTCCAGTCCAGGGACTGTTGTATACTTGTTGTTGTTGTTGTTGTTATGTGCCGTGGAGTTGGTTCTGACTCATAGTGACCCTGCACAGGGTTTCGGAGGCTGTAAATCTTTACAGGAGCAGAAAGCCTCATCTTTCTCCCGCAGAACAGCTGGTAGTTTCGAACTGCCGACCTTGCGGTTCACAGCCCGAATCATAACCACTACGCTACCAGAGTATACTAGATGCTCAGTAAATGTCTGGAATTGAGAGAGAACTTCAACCAGTGAGCTGAGGGCTTGGTATGGTCCCCTTCCAGTCCAATTTTAAATTTAAGATAAGAAAGTAAAGACGGTGTTAGCACAATTGGATCCCTAAAAGTGGAATTCCAGTTCTCATTGGATGGTTTTCTTGTCGACAGAGAATAGGTGGGCACAGGCCTGCTCCCCCAGAAAGCACAGCTAGTCTGCTTACCAGCTAACTGAGCAGCTAGGGAGCCCCAGGCACTGTTCCCATAGCTAACCTCCTTTCAACCTCCCCACGGCCCACAGAAGCAGGGACTACTGTTGTCTCCAGCATGTAAGGCAGGAACCTTGGGTTCAGAGAGACTTAGGGTGACCTTGCTCATCACCACACCTGCTAGGCTGAAGTCACCCGGAAGCTCCTCCCAGCCACTGTCTGTACAAACACTTGCCACCTCTGGTCACAAAGCTTGTGCCAAATCACTCCTTGTGTTCTCTAGATAGAGGCAGGGATGGAAAAATCCACACATTCCATTTTCAAAAGAAATTCAGTTTGGGGCAAGGGGGAGGGTGGGGGCTAGAGGGAGAAAGAATTATATGAAATGATTCTGAAACAGCTGAACTTTGAAAAACTGAAGAAAAATCTCTTGGGTGCTGCAAAGAAGTGCATTTTTAAATGAAGCCGTGCCAAGGGACTGAAAAATTGCTTATGTGCAGAGGACATCAGCTAAGGGAGCAGTTCAACTGACAAGGCAGACAGAAGAACTGCTGGGAGGACAGTTTGTTCACAGGCAGCAAAGGAAGCTCAGAGCACATTCTTAATCACTGAATTCCAGGAGGTCGCTAATTTCTACAGCCACTAAATAATATACCCACTAATATGATAGAAACTAAATCTGACAGCCACCAAACAGTATACAGCAACTAACTACTGTAACCACTGAATACAACTAACACGAAATACTATAGATACTTAATACTAGAGGTACTTAATCCTAGTGTTGTTGTTATTACGTGTGCCATGAGTTGGATCTGACTCATAGCAAGCAACTCTAGAACGAAAAAGAACAAAAGCATTGTCCGGTCCTGCGCCATGCTCACGATTGTTGTCATGCTTGACTCTACAGGTATTCAATACCACCGTCATTAATGCTGTTGTTGTTGTTATTGTTGTTAAGTGCACTTGAGTAGGTCCTGACTCATAGCCACCCTGTATAGGGTTTCTAAGGAACAGCTGGTAGGTTTGAACCACCGACCTTGTAGCTAACAGTCCTTCTTATCCCACCGCACCACACCAGGACTAACACTGTTGTTGTGGTTAAGTGCCTTCGACTCGCTTCCTACACTAAGTGTGCTGTTATTATTAAGTGCCGTTCAGTTGGTTCCAACCCACAGCGACCCTGTATAGGATTTCCAAGGAACAGCTGGTGAGCTTCAACCACCGACCTTGCAGTTCAAACAGCTGTGTAGTCTGGCGCATTAACCCACAGTGCCACACCGGGACCATCAGGCCCTAAATACTATCTTTCCACCACTTGACTGTCAGTTTGTTGTACCATGGTGGCTTGTGTGTTGCTGTGATGCTAGAAGTGATGCCACTGGTATTTTCAATTCCAGCAGGGTCACCCATGGTGGACAGGTGTCAGCAGAGCTTCCAGACTACGACAAACCAGGAAGAAAGAGAGGCAGGCCACTTCTAAATGGTTAGCCACTGAGAACTGTCTGAATAGCTGCAGAACATGGTCAGATATAGTTCTGGCAGATGAATCCCTCAGGTTGGCAGGCACTCAAAATACACCTGGGGATGAGCTGCCTCATTAAGGTAGAGTTGACCTTAATGATGAGATGCAGTCAAGCTTCTGAGAACTTCATTTGCAGATGTGGCACAACTTAAAATGAGAAGAAACAGCTGCAAACATTCATTAATCAGAACTTGGAAAGTACAAAGTATGAATCTGAGAAATTTTGAGCTTGTCAAAATGAAATGGAATGCATAGAGATCAAATCCAGGCGTTAGTGAGCTGAGATGGACTGGTATTGGCATTTTGAATCAGACAATCATATGGTTTACTATGCTGGGAACATCAAATTGGAAAGGAATGACATCACATTCATCACCAAAAAGAATATTTCAAAATCTATCTTGAAGTACAATGCTGTCTGTGATAGGTTACTATCCATACACCTACACAGAAGACGAGTTAATAATACCACTATTATTCAAATTTATGCACCAACCACTAAAGCAATGATGATGAAATTGAAGCATTCTATTAACTTCTACCGTATGAAACTGATCAAACATGCAATCAAGATGTATTGACAATTACTGGTGATTGGACTACGACAGTTGGAAACAAACATCACTTCGAGGACTAAGGCATACCTGATCCAAGCCATGGTATTTTTAATTGCCTCATATGCATATGAAAGTTGGACTGTGAATAAGGAAGACCAAAGAAAACTTGATGCATTTGAATTATGCCACTGGTAAAGAAGACGGAAAGTACCCCAGACTGCCAGAAGAACAAACAAATCAGTCTTGGAGGAAGTACAGCCAGAGCGCTCCTTAGACGTGAGGATAGTGAGACTCTGTCTCTCGTACTTTGGACACGTTATCAGTAGGGATCAGTCCCTGGAGATGGGCATCATGCATAGAAAAGTGAGGGTCAGCTAAAAAGAGGAAGACCCCCAAAATGACATGGTGGTAGCAACAATGGGCTAAACGGAGCAACAATCATTCAGGTTGGCACAGGATTGGGCCACATTTCATTCTGTTGTGCATAGGGTCGCTGTGAGTTGGAACTGACTTGAAGACACCTAACAACAACTAATACTATCGAAACTAAATACCACAACTCTAAATCCTATAGGAACTAACTACTACAGCCACTGAGCACAAGTGCCACTAAATACTATAGTCATTAAATATGGTGGTGGTGATGTGCTGTGGAGTCAGTTCCGACTCATAGTGACCCTGTACAGGTTTCCGAGGCTGTAAATCTTTACAGGAGCAGAAAGCCTCATCTTTCTCCCGCAGAACAGCTGGTAGTTTCGAACTGCTAACCTTGCGGTTCACAGCCCGAATGGTAACCACTACACTACCAGAGCTCCTTAGTCATTAAATATGTTGTTGTTGTTGTTAAGTGCCGGTGAGTCAGTTCTGACCCATAGCGACCCTGTACAGGGTTTCCGAGGGTGTAAATCTTTACGGGAGTAGAAAGCCTTATCTTTCTCCTGCGGAGCGGCTGGTAGTTTCGAACCGCTGACCTTAAGGTTCGCAGCCCGATTCGTAACCACTACGCTACCAGAGCTCCTTAGTCATTAAATATAGCAGGTCCTAAATACTATAGCTACTGAATGCTACGGAATCCTGGTGTGGCATTGTAGGACTAGCACTGGCCTGCTAACCACAATGCTGGCCTGTTCAAATCCACCAGTCACTCCTTGGAAACCCTATACAAGGTCACTCTGAGTCGATACAAACTCAGTGGCACTTAACAGCAATAACAACAATTACTACAGTCACTAAATACTGTAGACATAAGATACTAAGTCCCCTGGCACTAAATACTGTAGACGGTCAATACTACAGGTTCAAAATACTACAGCCACTAAGTACTACTGATACTATAGGCACTAAACACAATAGCCACTGAGCACTATACTTCAGAAATAAAATACTAGTATTATTACTCCAATCAACTAGGCCTAGGGAACACTGATATTTTGTTTACAATAACAGCCTTGGGGTCTCTGAATTCACTTGTTTGGACCCATGGTCTGGGTAAAACCCAAACCAAATCCACTACCACCAAGTTAATTCCAACTCATAGTGACCCTATAAGATAGCAGAACTGCCCCGTCCAGTCTGCCTCATGTCCCATCCCCATCCCCAGGATTGTTGATGCATGATTCAAACCAGGGCTTCCAATCAGCTCCTTCTGGTTCTACCCCCTGTGACCCAGAGATACTGAATCTGTATCTTCATTTTAACATTTAAGAATCACCTGAGGGGAGGAGGTATCTGGGGAATGGGTGGTTGTTGTTGGTGGTTGTCTGCTGTGGAGTCGGTTCTGACTCATAGCAACCCTGTATAGGGTTTCTGAGGCTGTAAATCTTTACGGGAGCAGAAAGTCTCATCTTTCTCCCGTGGAACAGCTGGTAGTTTTGAACTGCTGACCTTGAGGTTCACAGCCTGACACGTAACCACTACGCTACCAGAACTAGTTAAGATAAATGACAAAGGCAGAGTTCTGGTGTGCTGCTATAGGATAGGATAAGCACTGGACTGCAAGGTCAGTGGTTCAAATACACCAGCCACTCTTCGGAAACCCTATACAGGGTTGCTGTGAGTCAGAACCAACTCCAAGGCACATAACAACAGCAGCAGGTTGGGCTGGGGGCAGGAGTACTCTGCAGTGGCCCTCCTTCCTGGGGGAGAAGGGAGGGGATGATGATGAGGCCTCCTTGAGGACCTGGAAGCCCCACTCTTCCACCACCCCAGGGGCTGGAATGGAACCAGGAAAGGACTTGCTCACACCCCCAATCTAGTCTGGGGCAAAATTTGTTTCCAATCTGATTGCGTCTAAGGCCCACAAAACCACTCCCAGCTTACTCACTGGGGCCAGGCATCCCCAAACATGCCCAGGCCTTGTGTCTGCTGAGAAGATGTTTGTGGTCAGGAGGCATCTGGTCTTTGACTGTGTTTGGGGATGTGGAACAGGGGGCCATGAGGCTTTATTTTGTGTCCATTTTATTAACATGACATTTCTGTTGACTTCGCCCTGGGCAGAGAGAACCCTGTCCTGGTACTAACCACCTCCAGGAGGCCAGGCAGGCTGAGTAGTGATGAGACTGCACAGTGCTCACCATGGCAAGTCTCCTGGGCTGCTCACAGAGCCACCTCCAGAGTCAGCCTTCCAGGCCCTGGTTCTCGGCCTCCCTCAGCTTCCCACCAGCCTTGTCCCTTCCCTGAAGCCCAGGTGCTTTCTCAGAGGGGACCTGGAGACCTGACTGGCTCATGTCAGGCTGGGACAGAGACAAGGGCAGTGGGGAGGTGGTGGGGTCTGAGCCAAGGCCCAGCCTCTGCCATGCAATTGCCATTCTCCCTCAAATACTCCCAGGGTGGGTAATGGAGGACCCCCCAGCATCCTAATCCCAGCAGGACTCTGGTCCTGCAGCAGCTAGATCCCTCCCTGTGTAAGGGGGTGGGGGCTCCACATTAAGGGGAGATGAAGCACTGCCGGAGCTGAGGGTCCCTGGGAAGAGGCCCCTTCAACTCGCTCTTCAGGTAGCAAAGAAATTTCAGTACTGTCCAAGTCCTTGGGGTTTGTTTTCCATCTCACAAGGGTATTTGCTGTTGTTTAGTGCCCTAGAGTCAGTCCCAAGTCATAATGACCCTGTATAGGGTTTCCAAGGAGAGACTAGTGGGTTTCAACCACTGATCTTGTGGTTCGCAGTCCAGTGCTTATCCTACAGATCCACACTAGCACTCAGCAATGATATTACTCAGTATTAAATATGAAAATTCTGAAAAATACAAAGAAGCAGAAAAGCAATTCCTGATGGTAACCATTACCTTCCAGCCTTCTCAGCTTTCTTCTTCTTTACATTGTTGAGGTAACACTGTACTCTTAATTTTGTGTAGTGCTGTTTTTCTTAGCAGTTTGTTAAGGTTCCTTCTGATGTTAAATCCTTCATGAGTAAGACATATCTGCCTACGTATTGAGCACCTGTATTACTGTTAACTGCCTCTGAATTGACAACTCCATGCACAACAGAAAGAAACACCGCCTGGTCCTGCACCCACCCCATGACATAATAATGCAGATTGGATCCAAATCTACAGAAAGTGGTCCAAATGATTAATAATCGAGTATCAGAAATGGACAATACACTGAAAGAGCAAAGGTATAGAATTGAAGAGATAGAAGCCAGAGCTAGTGAGCTAGAAGATAAATCTCTCAATACTACTAAGATAGAAGAGCAAGCACAAAAAAGGATTTTAAAAAATATGAAGAAGACCAAAGATTCATGTTGGACAACATGAAGAGGAATAACTTAAGAATTATTGGCATTCCAGAACAGGAAGAATCACACAAATCCACAGAGGAGATAATTGAAGAGCTTCTGGAAGAAAATTTTCCTAACATCCTGAAAAGTGAAAAGATAAGCATTCAAGAAGCTCAATGAACCCCAGGAAGGATAGACCCTAAAAGAAAATCACCAAGACATATCACAATCAAGCTCTCCATAATCAAGAATCAAAGATAAGGACAGAATCCTGAAAGCAGCTAGGGAAAAGAGAAGTATAACATACAAAGGTAAGCAAATCAGATTAAGCTTGGATCTCTCAACAGAAACCATGCAGGCAAGATGGCAATGGAGAGACATAAATAAAACCCTGAAAGAAGAAAAACTGCCACCCAAGAATCCTCTACCCAAAAAAGCTGTCAATCAAATACAGTGGTGTAATCAAAACATTCCAGGATAAACAGAAGCTAAAGGATTTTGCCAAAGCCAACCCTGCTATGAAAAACATCCTAAAGGATGTTCTTTGGACTGAGAACCAATAAGAAAAAACAACAACCAAAGAATGACGTACATGGCAGCATCACCCTGAACTCAATCAACAAATGTAAGAGTCAAGAACAGAATAAAATTATAAAAACAGATGATCTGGGAGGTCCATCTATGATCAAAACAATTATAATTTGAAAGAATGTAAACATAGAGGAACAGAGGCGGTGGGAAGTTCAGGTAGATTACTGGATAAGATAGATTGTCTTAAATGGAAGGAAGAGTTAATGGAATATAAGGTAACAACAACAGTGGAGTTGGGGTGGGGGGGGTTAGTTAGGGTGTTAGGGAGGGCAATACAAGAAGGGGGAGGAGGTGGAAGAACAAGATAGATAGGGGAACACTGAGACAGGTTTGCATGGGCTAAGTGGAACAGAGGTAAATAGTGATGCATGATCAACCTTGGAACAACAGGGCTCTGTGATACAGGGATCTAGTTGTAATTTGAAGAGGGGAAATAATACTAAAAAGCTTGACTGTCTTATGAATATTGGTTTCCCTTGCCTACTATTGTAAAACAGACACTTAAGTGGGATGAAAAGGAAAGTTGTAAGCTTGTCTTCAGCCTATAACTGATTGAAATACCTAAAAGGGGTTCTAGAACTTGCCCAGTGAAACAGGCCTCTTGTGGAGCCTTTGTAGAGTATAGGAGCTTAGGTGGAATCCTGAGTCCCATCCAGAACTTTCTAAGGTGGGGAGATCCCCACTAGCAAGGACAAGCAGACCAGCCTGGAACAGGTAAAGCCACAGAAAATACATCTTCAAAGAAAAGTCATCAGGAAAAACCCCAAACAAAAATGTCAGCATGAGTGGCTACTGCAAGAATAAGCAAGCTGTTCGCCGGGAAGTCATCAAGGCAAGCAATCAAGTTCCCTCAGGACAAACCCCCCTCTAAGACTGAAACTCAAAGGGAACACATGAACAGACATGTAAGCTTGCTGGAGACCACGTTGGTCTACTGGCGAGTGGAAGAAGGGGAAAGGCAGCAATGAAGAAATGGACTGAGTTCAACCATGTTCCATAGACTCCCATCAACCTGGAGATAAGAGAGAGAAGAGCCTTCCTGGTTGGTCCAAAATGTGGTGAGACCTGGGGACATCTGAGCACATGGATAAGGGCATAGCCACAAAGGGCTAGAACTGAGCGTGAAGCATCCAGCTGATATGAAGTGAGGGGAGATGAACAAGAACATGCAAACTTGCAGATAGTACCCATTTGACCTAGCCTTGATGGCTTGATAATTAGAACTCGACTAGAGGAAGATTACAAAAATAAAATAAAATTCTTTTGATAAAGGAAACAAGGGTAAATTGCTACAATTTGATGAACCTGACCTATACTCACAGAGGTAGTAACTCTAAATACCAACAGAGAGTGAAGGAGTTTTCACATCAAGTATCAATGCTATCCCCTCTGTACACAGGGTAGATAGGGACAGGGTAGACATTGGCTATCTAAAATGAGGAGGCAATAAAGGCACAAAGTGACTGGCTTACAAGGTTTCAAGAGGGAGTTTAGTTTAAGACGACGGGGGGTGGGGGCAAAAGAGTCCCCACTGAATAGTTTTCATCGTGTCTAGATAGGTCTGGTGAAAAGAGATGGGGATGAGATTCATATGATTCAATAGTGAATAATTGTTATCATGACTAATTGTGACTGTCACAATTGTAAAGGTAGAAGTTTTGTAACAAAAACAAGGGAGTGGTTCATCTTAACAGTCCAGAAACAGAGGACCCTAGGACCACCAAGGGAGAAGAGCACAAGCAGAAAGTAGGACCTTATCCAGAGAAACAGCAATGCCAGAGACAGAGGCAGAGATGGGTCATGGAGAGGGGAAGTGGCTGAGGACTCTAGGTTGATGGGAAGAGAGAGACTAAGAGCTGGTGGCCAGGAGGCTGACTTGCAGAATGTGCCCTTTAGAGGTGTAAATTATTATATATGCCTGAGTGTTTGTTTGTTTGTTTGTTTAAAAAAGCTAAAGTGAATAGAGAGAAATACTGTTAACTGATGGTACA
>NW_006408559.1:885765-886854 GCF_000296735.1 Chrysochloris asiatica
AAAGCAGAGAATATCAGAAAGATGTTTACCTGTGCTTTATTGACTACGCAAAGGCTTTCGATTGTGTGGATCATGACACGCTATGGACAACATTGCAAAGTATGAGTATTCCATAACACTTAATTGTGCTCATGAGGAATCTGTACTTGGACCAAGAGGCAGTCGTTTGAACAGAACATGGGAACACTGAATGGTTTAAAATTAAGAAAGGTGTGCATCAGGGATATATTCTTTCACCATGCTTATTCAGCCTGTATGCTGAGCAAGTACTCTGAGAAGCTGGGTTATATGAAGAAAAACATGACATCAGGATTGGATGTCATTAACAACCTGTGATATGCAGATTGCTTGCTGAAAGTAGAAGACTTAAAATATCTACTAATGAAGATCAAAGAACACAGCCTTCGGTATGGATTGCATCTCAATGGCAAGAAAACAAAAATCTCACCACTGGACCTATAACCAACATTCTTTTCTTTTTTTAAAATGTTTTATTGTGAATTATGTGATAGTTTACATGGGAGAACATTAGTTTTACATTCATCCTATCGTATATCGTTTCATTGCCATGGTTACGATCCCCTTCGGGCATCATCCACCAACCAAAGGGTATACCCTGCAAGCCTGCACCCCCCTGCTCTCCCCACCAGTCGTCAGCACACAGCCTCTCTCCCTCTCCGGATCTAAAGTCCCCAGCTGCTTCATCTCTCCACAACATCATCTCTGCTTCCATCTCAGGAATCACTGCTTCTCTGGGTGGGGTCCCGCTCTCTGCTCTTCTCCCTTCATGGTCCAGGGACCTCCGCTCCGAGACTGAAAAGTTAATCAAGCGCCTCCTTGCTGCAAAACATCTACCTTTACATTTATAACCGTTACAATCTGTCCTGATAACAATTATTCACTATTGTATCATAAGAGACCTATCCGCATTTCCTTTCATCAGCCCCACCTAGACAAATTGGATACTACTCAGTGGAGATTCTGCCTTCCTCCATGCTCTCTGGATCTAGGTTCCCTCTTGAAAGCTTGTAAGCCAGTCACTTTTTGCCTTTGTAGCTCCCCCATTCTGGGTAGCCAATGTCCAAGTTG
>NW_006408559.1:887824-889599 GCF_000296735.1 Chrysochloris asiatica
AACAACATCTGACCTCCAGGGGAATGAAGATTTCTGCAGGACACCCAGAATGTATGCAAATATATTATTACATGCAATCAGGTCTTGTTTTTGACTCTAGCAACCCCATATGACAGAGTATGTGGACCCATAGGGCTTTCTAGACTGTAATCTTAACAGAAGTAGATTGCCACTGTATGGGTTTAAGCTACCAACTTTTTAGTTCACAATCTCTTAGCCATTGGTACCACCCCCAGGGCATACATTACTACTGGTGTCGCACTGTAGGATGAACACTGGACTGATCATCACAACGTAGGTGGTTCAAACCTACAAACCGCTCCCCCAAGGAACTGACCCAATGGCACTTAAAAGCAAATGCTTATTATGTTACTGATATAAAAAGGATGGTGGTGGTGGTGATATGATGCGGAGTCAGTTCCGACTCATAACGACCCTGCGTAGGAGTTTCCGAAGCTATAAATCTTTACGGGAGCAGAAAGCCTCATCTTTCTCCCGTGGAACACCTGGTAGTGCAGAACTGCTGACCTTGAATTTAGCAGCCGTAATCCTTAATTCACAAATAACACACAGTACTCTTTATTGTAATGTTATCTAACCAAGTGATTTTTACAGAATACTTGTATTTTTGCTGACTTCTGTAGCAATAGGAACCATGGTTGCAATACAAGCATGATCGGGCAAAATGAGAATACAAATAAATGTTTATGATCTGACTCAGCACAGTCATTCACGCCACTGATGAGTGAGTGAGGTTGACATGCATGCTGGCTGACGTTTCCATTTACTGAAGTAAAGACGCAATGAAACAACTAAGACATATGTCTTGACTTCACTTGCTTGTCAATGATTGAAAAACTCCTTGGCAAAATCAGGTTAAGTTTTTGAATTCTGGAAGAGTATTTCTTTCTTTTTTTTTTTGCTATTCATAATGGGTACAGACAAGTCATGGTTAAGTGTAATCGGCATTGCTAACATTTTCTTCACTCCTTTCTGAAGTCTAGACAATTAACGAAACAATAACTCAAGCCCTGATTTGTAGTGTTTGCCAATTTCTTTGGTATAAATAGTCCCTCCATGGCTGGCTGCCAGCTCTCTAAGTGACCACTAGCACTGGATAGAACTGGGAAGAGACCTGCCCAGGGTTTCCATGATGCAGACGCCATAGACAGAGCCTCAAGGCACTTTACAGCACATTACGGCAATAGGTTAGGCGGTAATGAGTATTACCTCTGCACTTTTAATTACTTGGATTCTATATTTCTATAGTTAAATTATGTAAGCGGGTAAGTCAGAAAGTATTGCTACTAGGGTTCTAGTGCATTCATGTATGGTTCATTCCAAACAAACCCTGTTTAGACACGTCTCTGCCACCAGCGAACGCCGCAGACAAGCTCTCTCAGTCATGTGTTTGCCATATTCTCATTAAAGTGCCTTCAAAAATAAGGTCCAATCAAACCAGTAGCTTCCAAGGGCCAGTTACATTCAAGGCAAAGGTTAGCACAGAAGTTATGGAAACTTTTGGGGCACACTCCAAACGGTCATCTTGGTAAGATTTTCTTGAAGAGCAATCACAGAAGCCTACCAGGAAAAAGTTTCCAGAAAATGGAAAACTGCATTGATGAGAAAAAAAAGGCCAGGAAAGTTACTCTGATTTCCCCCCTCCCACCATGACAATGCACTTTATTCTTAAAGGGTTGTGGGGGTTGTCTCAGAATTTTGTGGGAAAATCCACGGCTCTGGTCTTGCCCCTTCAGACTTCTTTTTGTTCCCCA
>NW_006408559.1:889699-897303 GCF_000296735.1 Chrysochloris asiatica
TTTGAACTGCAAGGTCAGTAGTTCAAGCTCACCAGCTGCTCCTTGGAAACCCTATACAGGGTCGCTATGGGTCAGAATCAACTCGACAGCACTTAACAACAACATATGGCAGAAAGATGAGGCTTTCTGATCCTATAAAGATTTACAGCCTAGGAAACTTTATTCAGGGCACTATGAGTTGGAATCGACTCCACAGCACACCACCACCACCATACAGCCCACAGGCGGGACGTTCCCCATCCCAGGTCTACCTCACAGCGTTCAAGAAGAACTCTGACGAGCTACCCCAGTTCTCGGGCTCTCTGCAGCATCAGCTGAGGCGTCTATCGAGATTGTATCGCAGCTCAACATCTCTCTGCCCAATCCTGTTTCTTTCTCTCCCTTCAAGGTGCTGTTCCCAAGAGCCCCCATAAACTCCTCACCCATATTTGTCTCTGAGTCTGTTGCCCCAGAAATCTGACCTAGTACGTTAATGAAGGAAGGGGATACGCCCCAACACCAGAGAAGCTAAGATAGCCTTTGAAACGGCATTGGAGCTTTCTACAGCAGCTGGATTTATGAGGCTGAAGTATGAGGGAGCCGTCTGGGCCTGTGCTGGAACAGGCGGAGTGAGATTCCCCAGAAGGCAAAAACAACATGACTTAACCATCCCACCAATGATAATCGTCTGCCCAATTTCCATTATCAATTAAAAAAACATTACAGTACATATGTTGAAACCTCAATTAGTTTGTCCATAGGTCTAATCACTTTTTTTCTAGGCTAGATTTCAATGTGTGAGCTTAGGAATGAAAGAATCTGAACCTTTTTTGAGGTTACCAGCACGTTCCAAGGCCCCTATTCACATTGCATTTACACATTATTCTCCTTCAGTCAAATTCCCTAAGTTTACAAGAGGACTGATTTGAAGGCCATTGATTCAGCTGGAGAGTTAATTATTCATTTCAATTGGTTTGTGCAAAAGGCCCCAGAGAGCCCACAAGAATAAATTGAAAAGCTATTAGAACTAACAGGAGAATTTAATAAAGTGGCTGGATGCAAAATTCAATGGTTTCCTCGTCAACTAGCAATAACCAATTAGGAACTATAACGGGGTGGAATGATTGGTTACAATAACAACAAAACAACAACAAAAATACCTAGGATTAGCTTTACCAACAAATGTGGGCAACCTATGTTTCAAAAACTGAAAATCTTGAGGCAAAATTCAAAAGTATTAAAAAAAAAGGACTTACTGGTCAGAAAGAGACCAGAGGAACCTGAGATTATGACCCTTGACCACCCTTCAGGTCTGGAAAGGAATTCACCCTCCTGGTCTAATTTTCACTGATAGATAGATAGATAGATAGATAGATAGATAGATAGATAGATGATAGATAGATAGATGATAGATAGATAGATAGATAGATAGATAGATAGATAGATAGATAGATGATAGATAGATAGATAGATAGATAGATAGATAGATAGATAGATAGGTAGATAGAGAGGGACAACACTAGTAAGGCATGCTCACTGTGGAATAGTCAGTCATTCAAAATCAAAAGGGCAACATTCTCCTAAGGACACAGTTGAGAAGGGATAGGAAGCATGTGGAATGCAAATGGAAACCACAGGGAGGAAGCCGGATGACTGTTGTTGCAGGGAGGGGATGGTAATCATTGAGATGAAATAAATTGTATGATTTGTTGAATGTAAAACTGATGATCTTGTTTGTAAACCTTCACTCAATTCACAATAGAAAGCTAAAAACAAAAAAAACTTTAGTACAGTACCTAAAAATATCACCATTCTGGAAGGAGAGATAGCATATAAACAATATAGAATAACATAGAAACCTCTGGTTAACTCTTTGGGGGGGAAATGATACTCTCTCTCACCCCACATATTCAGATAAATCAATTCCAGGTAGGTGAAAGAGTTAAGAGTACAACTTGTTGTTGTTGAAACGATATCAATGCCTAGAGACCTCTTGTGTGTGGAGTAAACTTCTCCAAAGAGTTTTCAAGACTTCCAGAAGCAGATTACCTGGCCTGTGTTTCAAGGCACCTCTCTCTCTGGGTGGGTTTGAACTGCCAACCTACTGGCTAGTGATAGAGCGCTTACCAAGTAACTATATATGCAACCCAGGGACACTTGGTATAAAACTTACAACCATTTTTTTTAAATCCAAGAAAATGTAGATGACAAAGGTTGCAGTAAGGACTTTTAAATCATAAAGTCAATAGAGAAAACCGAAGGGAGAATAATTTTCACACATAATTTTTAAAAAGGTTTTATCAAAATAATTTTGCTAAAACTAAAAGATTGTTGTTGTTAAGTACTGTGGACTCAGTTCCGACTCATAGTGATCCTACACAGGGTTTCCGAGGCTGCAAATCTCTATGGGAGCAGAAAGCCTCATCTTTCTCCCACAGAACAGCTGGTAGTTTCGAACTGCCAAACTTGAGGTTAGCAGTCTGATACATAACCACTACGTTACCAGAGCTCCTTAGGTATACAATTGCCACAAAAAGACATGGCCACTATTCCTTTTTTTGGCAATTTTTAAAAACTTTTTATTGTGAATTGAGGGAAGTGTTACAGACAAGATCATCAGCTTTACTTTCAACAAATCATATACTTTGTTTCATCTTAATGATTACAATCCCTTCCATGTAACAAACGTTACCCACTTCCTCCTTGTGGATCCCCATTTACAGTTAATATTTCACAAATGAACAAAGCAAAAATATTTGATGTACACATACAAAACAAAGAATAGGTATTCATTTAAATGTCCAAAGGGTACATTCTGCTAGCCAGCCTCCTGCCTGCAGGTGCATAGCCTGACTCAATCCATGGGCCTAGAGCCCACAGCTGCTCTGTGTCTCCATGCCACCATCTCTGCCACCATCTCTGCTGTTGCTGCTTTTCTAGATAGGGATCTCACACTCCACTCATGCTCTTCCTTGTTGGTGGTCCTGGGATGGCCACTATTCTTTACGAGAGCCTGGAACTCTCAAAATAAAATGAGATAAAGAATACGTAGACAATTTACAGAATACACATTATTGCAAAGGTAAAAAATGTTCAGCTTCACTAGTAATCAAATCAACTCAAAATAAAAGATGATATATTTTGCTTTTTAAATTAATATTTTCTGACAGTACTCAATATTGCTAAATGTGCAGGGAGAATTGTATTCGCCACAAAGTATTATTCGAAGTATACATTTGCATATTTTTTGCAATGCAATTTGGTGCCAACTATAAAGAGAGTTTTAGAAATGCACACCCTTTGACTACATAATTCTCTTTCTAAAAATCTATCTTGAAACCATTAGAAACTTGTTCTTGTTTAAGAGCTGTCAAGTCGGTTCCAACCCATAGGAACCCTGTATAGGGTTTTTTAGGAACAGCTAGTGGGTTTGAAACGTCAATCTTGTGGTTCAAACTGACATTGCAGTCCTGTGCATATCCTACAGAGCCACGCCAGGACTCCATCAGAATTAGATATTTATCTGCAAAGATGCCCATCACTGCCTTACAATAATGAAAAATTAGTCCTAATGTTCAACAGTGGAGTATCATAGCACATTCACGTAGTGTTAGATTATGCAATCATTAAGGTGGTGATTTCAACAGTCATTGAATGAAAATATTCACAGCAAATATATAAACTGGAAAGGCACACATATACATATCTCATAGTCCAAACTTTACGAAGCATAAACCTGCCGATGAAAAGGGGATTAAAAGGAGGAAAAATCTTGATCTTTTCCTTTGGAAAAGTCTGATTCTTGGGTGCTTTTCATATTAAAAAAATGTTTCTTCTGAGTTTTTCACATTTTGTCTATTGAGCATGTATGATTACTCTCATAATCAGGAAAATGCACATCTTTATTTTGAAGTGTGTCCCAGTGCTTTTCTTCTCGCCACAATAAATCACTGTTCCCTTGGAGCCAAGCAAAGGATTTCTCATTATGTTCCCCTTAACTGAGAGTAAGGGCTACTTGTGCACAAAATGCCATTCGTGTAAGTATTCTCTTTGCAGCAGTTTGTAATTAGCAAGATCTTGGAAACCAATGCACTTTCTGTCAAAGAGGGAGCTGGCTAAATAAATGATGGTGTCCCTGGGTGGTTTGGTTAACAGGCTTGGCCGCTAACCAAAAAGTTGGTAGTTTAAGGCACCTCAGAAGAGTTGGTAGTTTACAGGCACCTCAGAAGGAAGGTCTGGTGATACACTTCTGAAAAATCAGCCATTAATGGTCTTATGGAGACCTTGATTCAGAATTATAACATGACAGCAACTGGTTTAGTTTTAAGGTTCTTGTTTGTAACTATTCTGCAAAGCCTTATCATCGGAGGGTTTAAGTGATCTGCCAAAGGCCACACCTTGTCCCTGACACACACCTTTGTCCTGCCTCTTCCAAGCTTCTTGAGGACAGTGGGTTGGAATGTGGACTGGGAGAGCTACTGAATTGGCAACCCCTCTCTCTTCCCTCCTCACAAACATCTACAGAGACAGCAGCTTGCTCGGTCCCTCCAGAACTGGGCCTTTCTCTAACTTTCCCCCTTTTGTTTCTTGTCAACCTAGAAGAACGTGAGTCCTTTTACATGCATTAGATCACCTAGGACGTAGCTACACACTTTTTTGTTAGAGATTAGCCTGTGACTGGTTCTAACCAACAACCACAGCAAAAACCAAAAACATAAACCCATCAACTTTGACTGAAGGGAATAGAGAAAGAATAAAAGGAAAAAACACTGTCTGCCTCTTGGAATTCTACAGACAGGCAGTAGGTCAAAGGAGCTACATCTTTGTTCCCCGAGAAAAGGACCATCCGGGATCAGCAGAACTGTTGGAAGCAACATGGGAAGCAGAACCTTTTTGGTTTCAAAGAATGAAGTCATTGTCTCCAGGATCTAAAGTGTAGGGCCACAGTCTCCTAGGTTTCATAGTTGGATCTTCATAATCTCAGTTTCAGTGTGGGGCTGTTTTTAAGTGTGTCAGGGGTGGGGCCACCATGACCAAAAGGAAGCAGAAAGGGGCTTGCTTTGGCCTATGGATTAGAGGAGTGAAGGAGAGTGAAGCCATCCAAAGTTGGAGGAGAGTTGCCATTCTAGTGGGCCTAGAAGGCAGAGGTGAAGCCAAAGACTTAGGGTTCTCCACCCAGAATCCAGAGAGCATGGCCAATCCCATGTGTCTGGAGACAGGGCTTCAACTGGTTCAGCCTGGTTTAGTCATGGTTGACAAAGTAACATCAAAATGGACCCACATTTTAAAAGAATGTGAGTGAGCTGAAACATTAACCAGAATGACAAACATTATGGATCAGAGCCCTGCTAGAAATGTAGTATCTTAGAAAATAAGGGCATTGTGCATGTTGCATAGCAACCAAATCTCTTCACCAGCTGCATCAAACAAGGGTGTCCAACTCAAAGATGGTGGTTGACCTCGCCACTTTGGATGCGGTTGCTCTCCACAGTCCTGGCAATAATCTAATTTCATACATCAGGATCCTGGAAGGGCTCACTACGCCTCTTCTGAGTCTCCCATCCCAAGGCTTTGGCCCATAAGTTTTCCTGCCACGGTTAATGTTCTGAATCACCCCAAACCTAAAGTTGGGATCTGTTCCAGTTTCACTTTGTGGACCATGACTGAACTCGTCAATGTCCTGTCTGGAGGGCAGGGCCACTGCCTAGATGGTCTGAGAGAAAGAGAATCATTTTCAAGTCTTGCGAGCTGATGTAAATTGTTCTGCTGGATTGGACTTGCTTGGTGCCGGTTATCCCTTCTTTCTCCAATGTCTCCCATCTGTAATGGAACTGTCTACCTTGTGCCTGTTCTGTCATTATCCTTTAGAAGAAGAGAACTTCTATTCTAGATTTCACAGGTTCAAAGATGAAGAAAAAAACTTGCCCCAGAATGGAATACACCTAATCATTAAATATCATCAATATTTAATTTCAGTGGTTCAGAAGATGACATTTTGGACTTGGAGTTGAGATTTTTGGGGTATTGTGATGGGGTGAATGTGTTTTGTATGTGGCAAGCACGTGAATTTGGAGGGGAGGGGATGAATGGTGAAATATTTGGGATTGAATTTGTTCCCCCAAACTAGGTGTTATAAATCCTAACATCAATGTTTTTGTTGTCAATTCAGACTCACAGTGACCTGTATAGGATTTCCAAGGAGTGGCTGGTGGGTTTGAACTGCCAATCTTGCTTAGCAGTCCAGTACTTATTCTTGCAGCACCACACCCAGGCTCTTGTGGTTATAATCCCGTTTGGGAAGGGATGGTCTTTGCAGGGTTAATGTAGGGTATTATCTTGAGTTTTATCTTTTGGAATATAAGAGATTAAGCAAGCAAAGCCAAGACAGAGGAAGGGAGACCCTTAAAGATAACCCAGGAACAAAAGCTCAAAGAGACAAGACCATCCCCCACCACCACCACCATTCCCCATAGCTCCAACGAGTGGGAGCTACCGCACCCACAATTAGCTGGCCCAGAGCTGCAGAACCAGGCTGCAACTGGGATTGTGGTATGTGGTTTCCTGAGCAGCCACTTCCATCCTAATGTCCCTTTGATTGTTGTTAAGCCTTGACTCTGGATATGACTAATAGTGACCCTGTATAGGGTTTCCAAGGAGCTCTCATAGCGTCGTGGTTATGAGTCAGGCCGCTAACCTCAAGGTCAGCAGTTTGAGGCTACAGGACTTCAAGATGAGGTTTTCTGCCCCCGTAAAACTTACAGCCTCCTAAATCCTATGCAGGGTCGCTATGAGTCGGAACAACCGCCACGGCATACCACCACCACCATGGGGTTTCTGAGGGGCAGTTGGTGGGTTGAGTCGGTTCCAACTCATAGCTACACTATATAGGGTGTCAAAGGAACAGCTTGTAGGTTTGAACCACTGGCCTTGTTGTTCTCAAGTTCTAGCAGTCCAGTGTTTATTCTTGAGTCACACCAGGAGTCCCTTTGATGTTCCTCCTCAAATTGTCCTGGCACTCCCCAGGGACTTTCACAACTATGGAAAATAAACTACTTCCGAATATTTAATCACTGAAAACCTTATGAATAGCAGAGAAACATTGTCAGATACAGTGCTGGAAATGAGCCCTTCAGGTTGAAAGGCACTCAAAATGCGACTGGGGAAGAGCTGCCTCCTCAAAGTAGAGTTGACAGTGATAATGTGAATGGAGTAAAGCCCGCGGGACCTTCATTTGCTGATGTGGCACAACTCAAAACGAAGAGAAACAGCTGTAAACATCCATTAATAATCAGAACATGGAATGTACGAAGTATGAATCTGGGAAAATTGGAAATGGTCAAAAAGGAAATGGAATGCATAAACATCGATATCTTAGGTATTAGTGAGCTGGAATGGACTGGTGTTGGCCATTTTGAATCTGACAACCACATGGTTCACTATGCCGGGAATGACAAATTGAAGAGGAATGGTGTTGCATTCATTGTCAAAAAGGACATATCCAGATCAGTCATGAGGTACAACACTGTCTGTGATAGGATAATATCCATGCGCCTACAGGGAAGACCAGTTACTACCACTATTATTCAAATTTACACACCAACCACTACAGCAAGTAAGGATAAAAT
>NW_006408559.1:902645-909355 GCF_000296735.1 Chrysochloris asiatica
CTGTTGTTATCATTAGGTGCTGTTGAGTTGGTTCTGACTCATAGTGACATTATACAGGGTTTCCAAAGAGTAGCTGGTGGGCTTGAACAGCCAACCTTGTGGTTTGCAGTCCGGTGCTTATCCTACAGTGCCACACCAGGATTAGAGAGATGGAAACACCACCTTCAGAAGTATGTAGAGGCCTACATGTTGGCTATGCTGAAATCCAATAGCTTCCCATGTTGATAATTCCATTTAATAAAGGTTTCTACGATTTTGTAGCAATATTTTTTGACCTTCACTTGTATTGTAGCTTTAACAATCAGCTTGCAAAGTTCCTGGAAACTGGCTCACGTGAGCTGGTACTCCCCGCCATGCTTGCTTCAAGGGGAATGCCTGCCCTCTAGAGCCCACTGCCTGCCCTGGGCCACTCCTCTCACCAACAACTTAACATCCTGGAATCACTGGATTGTTCTGCTTGCTGGGCAGGGGGCTGGGCTTTCGAGGAAGCAGAATTTGCTCTCCAGAGCACTGCTAGGTGGTGTCATGGTGAGGGTGAGCCAACTTCATGTACCCTGGCAACTGATAGCTATCACGCTACCCAGTTCAGAATCAGCAGCCTGAGTGACTGCAGACTGTACTTATAAGTCACCCCACGTCTGAGCCCTGACACCCTAAGTAATAGGGTTCTAACTCTGCAAAGAACACTGGCGAGAAAGACGTACCAAGACAAAAATGAAAGAACAATAAAAGAGCAACACAAGTGGATATCTTCCAAATGGATAATCCTTGGGCAAAGTCTTTGCCAGAGAGAACACCACCTTGTCCTGCCCCTCAGAGCCAGATACAGCTAAGTCAAAGGTAACAGGAGCTGAGCATCACCAAGACAAGCTGAAGTACACACACCTGGCGATGTGGCATTGCCATGCGGGTCTTCAAAGTTTCAGAAACTTTCCATGTCTCCTGGACAGAGCTACTACTTTATTTGATAAAATTAACAGTGCCTGTCAGTCACTCCTAGAACTACTTGGTCAGCTAAGGAGCTAAGACTGCAGGCTCCAGATGGTCAGCACACACAGCAGGACAGTTGACTTTCAACTTCCAGAACTGAAGGCCCAATCCATGATGAGAATGGGCTTTCTGGAACCCTGAGCTTCTGGGCTCTGAACTTTTAGTTGGGAAGCTTCTTCTCAAAGCAAAAACATACCAAAGGGCTTTTGAGAGTATTTTGATAGATTAATTCCCAGGCCTTTCCAGGTGTGGCACTATGGGTTAATGCGCTGGACTGCAAAGTCAGTTTGAATCGCCAGGTCAGTGGTTCAAGCTCACCAGTTGGTCCTAGGAAACCCTATAGAGTCACTATGGGTCAGAATTGACTTGATAGCACTTAACAACTTTGTAACACGAAGCCCTGGTGGCACAGTGGGTTAAGCATTAGGCTGTTAACCCAAGATCAGTGATTTAAACCCCCAGTCACTTTACAGGAGCAAGACGAGCCTTGGGAACTCTGTTCTCCAGGAGCCCCAGGAGGTGGAACCCAGTCAGTGGCAGTGCTTGGGTTTTCAGTTCAGGCAGATGACATGTAAACCTGCCACTGACTCTAGATGGAGCTGCACATCTGGATCCCAGCAGGTTCTTCGCAATGACCAAGCAGCCAAGAAAAGCAGAGACGCAGCCAGCACAAAATTGGAGATTTTATTTAGAGGACGCTCTCTGAGCCAGGCTACCATGCAATCTAACAGGAAAATGCCTTCAGTATTGGATGTTAACAAAGACATCTTTTATTGTTGCTTTTTAACCCAGCAGTGTGTACCTCAAATTGTTCATTCAGAAAACCCCATTTCATGGAACAGGAGGAGGCTCTGAAGTGAACACAACTCCTGTTCTATCACTGAAGACCCCACAGTAAGGTGTCCCAGAGGAGGATGCCACATCCAGAATCGGGCTGTTGAGAAAGAAGACAATTTGTCCTTATAATACTTTTAAAGAAGTGGACAACTTTCCAAGTAACCGAATGCTGTTTTAACATCCTGGGCTGCTTGCTAAAGCTGCCAGAGACCTATCTACTCTAAGAGAATCTGGTAAAGAGATCTGAATGCACATTAACTCTTGAACTGTTCTCCATCCGGAACGTCAATGGTGGGAATGTTAAATGTATCTGTAGAGAATAGGGGTGGGCGGAGAATCTGGTGAACAGAGTTGGCCAAGGGAAAAGAGAGCAAGTGGCAGCGGGCAGGTTGTAGCCATCCTTGGTGACGTCTCCGACTCCCTCCCATTGTACAGGCAGTGGCAGGAATGTTGAGACTCCCCAGGTCACATTCTTCCTCTCAAAGGGACTGTAGACGCAGTCCTGCCCTCTAGTTCTCTCCCAAAGAAGGCTTAAATATTTTGTGGTCTTTCTTGCATCTCTAAACCACCCTAGGGCATTTCTGAACATTCAATGGTTTCCCAAGGAAGTGCTTCTCCTTTTTCTCTACTTTTTCAATGAACAAACATGTACTCGATCCCAAATGCGACTCGTTAGTTGGTACTGTGTGTACAGGAAAAGAAACCGGGCAACAGGAGCCCAAGATGAGCTGCCGCAGTTCCCAGGGAAGAGTTTTCCAGGCAGAGAACAGACAAGAGGGTTCTGAGGAGGGAAACTGAAAGAAGTTTTATGTGGCACAAGTGAATGCAGGCAGAGTGACTGGAAAGTGGCAAGGCTGAGGAAGCCAGGGTGCTGCCTGTTGTGGGGAAGGAGCTGAGATGTCAATGTGAGAACCCACTGGCAGGTTTTCAGCTAGGCCATTTCAATGCACAGAGAATGATGGTCAGGTATTCTCTAGACAGGGGCCCTGGGGGACTAGGTGGGGCCAAGTGTTAACGAGCTGGTAAACCTTACCTATAGCCTAATCCCAGGTACCGAAATCCCCAGGATAAAACCATGAGCTCAACAACACCCAGACTTGGACTGCTCCAGAGACGGGACTCATGGCCCTCTCAAGCCTGTCCTCTGACTGGTCCTCTCAAGCCCGTCCTCTGACTAAGCCAAATCTGATTCCTTGTGCATTTATTCACCTGCTTCCAAAGACCCTTCTGGGCTCTCCGGAACAGCTATTATATTCCAAGAACTCCCTTCTCAGACAAGTCAGCAGCAGTTTCCTTCAGCTCGTTCAGCTGAGTGTTCTGTTTCAACCTTTCATGGTGGAAAGCTCCAGAGACTCCCAAAAGGCAGCCAGACGAGGACAGCATGGCCATGACCAGCCTCGTGTCGACTGACAAGGTGTCCATTTCCTTTGTCTATCTGGTCCCATGGACAGGTGAGGTGGCTGGCTCCCTCACTGAGGCATCACGTGTTCACTCGTCCTATCACACGGGTGGCAGCCAGACTGTTGCTGTGCTGAGAACTGGATCGACACAAACTTTACCGCCAGTACCCGTGCAGTAGGGTTTTGGGATCCAGTGAAGCAATTCTACTTGTCCCTCATGATTTTCACCTCATCAGATTCAACCCACTTCTCTAGGAAATCATGATCATGTTGGGCCTCGATCAGCATATATCAATCATCCCTCCAAGCTTCTGTGAGACCTCAAAATCACAAAGAATGCCTTCTCCCCTTCTCTGATGTAGAGAAGCAAAGGAAAGAGAATTAGGATGAATTGGAAACGTTTAGAGCTGAGGCCCAAGCCAAAAACCCAACTCAGTGCCATCAAGTCGTCCCCACAGAACACTGTATTAGGTTTCTGAGGCTGTAAATCTTAATGTGAGCAGAAAGCCTCATCTTTCTCCCATGGAGCTGCTGGTGGGTTTGAACTACAGACCTTGTGATTAGCAGCCCAGCGCTTATCCTACAGCACCAGCAAGGCTCCTTAGGAAGCCAAAGATAGGGAGTAAGAATGGATTAGACACATTTAGAGCCAGGAAGGACCTGTGAAAACATCAAGTCAAACTTCTTACTCTACAGATCAGGAAGCAGGGCTTCTAGCTGGTTCATTCCAGTTTGACCCCCTACTGAGAGTCTGCCTTTCCACTCCAGATAGATACACTGACTCCAACCTACCTACATTCGAACAAGGTCCCGGATTCTTATGCTGTTCTTTAAGTGCACTGGAGTTGCTACTTAGCAGATAGCAGTCCAGTGCTTATCCTATAGTGACACACCAGGACTCTAATTATTCTTATAGATCCCCAACTCCCAGTGATCCTGTGTTAGAACTGGCCCGAGTTTCCAAGACTGTAATCTTTACAGAGCAGACGGCCTCACCTTTCTCCATGGAGTAAGCTGGTGGGTTCAAGCCACTGAACTTGTAGTGTGCCGCCGAGCACCTGAACCACTGAGCCACCAGTGCTCCATAGTTACAGTTTGCTAAATGCAGATTCTGATTCGGTATCAGGGGTGAAATGCAAATTCTCAGCAGCTAGTTGAACTAGAATGAACTGGTTTGAAGCTCTACAGGAAACCAAGGCCTGAGATGGGGTCTGGCTCCAGGTTGCCCACTAGGCAATGGCCGGCCAGCTGGGGTCCAGGCCTTACGCTCACCACTGTTTTGCCATGGCCACCACCGCCGTCCTCAAGAACAGGTGGTCTACGACAGAAAAGGTAGGGTATGGCCTGCCAGGTGTGTGTCTGTGGGCCACTGTACCTGGATTTCTAGTCATCCACTCACTGGGTTGCTCTCTGCCAAGCTCCACTGACCTCAGTTATCACCTGTGTCTCCACCCTGAGAGATTCAGTTGGAAATCTTTTCTTGGGTTCTCACTTAGTTCTTGCAGTCTATAGGACCATGTAACCAAATCAGAATTAGGATGCCAAAAACATTCAATAAGTTTACATATATTAAAAATGAAGACATGGTTGGCTATTCAAAAAGCCACAAAATATTTCCTCTAGAGAAGATGCTTATCAAAATATACACCTTAAAAATTCCACCTTCAAAGATGTTTTTCTACAATGTTTCCCCAGGAGAAGCAATGGATAAAATGGGTCTATACACACAACTCCATGCCCATGCCTGGATCAGACACGAGAAGCGTCAGGCTTTCTCTTGATCTTTTTGTGACTAAGGAACTGCACATGGGAGAAGGGACAGCAGTTCAGGTGTGCAGAGCTCAGGAGCCTCACGCAAAGTGTCTCGTCCCCTCAGTCAGAGATCTGCGGGGGGGACCAACTGGGAGTGTTACAGCAACACACTCCAGCTTCTTATCCAGCCTGCGGCTTCATCAACTCTCAAACCATTTGCTCCTCTTTGCAAGAGGAGCTCCTTGGGAAGGTCCTAAGAGTTTCTGCTTGTACTGTTCAACCAGCTGGTCGAAGCGCATCTCTGTCTTATTTCTCTTCACTTTTGTCTTCGGCGCCTACAAATGAAAAGACATGTGAGGCAATCAATCTCGAGCACTAAGCAAGCCTTACCTGTAAGCAGATCGATCGAGATCTTGTCCACAGGGGTGAGGTGGCCTCCTGGAGAGGGACTCTTACAGAAAAGCTCAACAGGAATTTTCCACTGGTGAGAAGTCAGACCAGAACCCACAGGAGAAGCCCCGACTAAGATACTGCTGGTGAGTCCCAGGGGCCCCTCTACCTCCCCAGTGCTCACTTTAGCTTCATCGGCAGGCTGGTCAGCACTGCTCACTGAGTTTCAGAGGTAGAGCTCTATAACCCAGTATGGCCTCTGCCAGACACTTCCTAGGGATACAGATTCCTTGACTGGGAGGGGATGCGAAGGTTTCTTTGACCTTTCAAAGACAGGGCCTAGGAAGGGAAAAGAAAGTCTGATCTCAAAAAGTCAAGAACACAGGACTACTATTTTCTACTGAAAGGAATTTGGACACCTTGGAAACATGGCTGACTGGAGGACTGAGGAAGAACATGGAAGAGGAAGCAATCCCGTACTTCTTGTAGCACTTGAGAGCAAGAGTAATTTCTGAGACCAAGAGCAACAAGAAGGACTCAGGAGCCAGCCTGAAGGGCTCTTGCCAGACCAGGATGGGACAAGAAGGACTGCACTTGATTGACACATGTCAAGTTTATGAAAACTCGGGGACTCCCAGCACTAAAACATCTTACTAGCTATCAAAGGACAAGGGCACCAGCTCAACACTCTGAAAACTGATGAGGGAAAGAATCAAGCATGTACTCTGTCCTTCTCCATGCAAATGGTATTCCATGGTAACCAAAGACTTGAGAAGGAAGAATTTTTCTTCCCAAAATTCTACTCAAAAATGCAAAAGGCATGATATAAGCACAGAATCATTATTCTGCAACCTGTAACACACGGAGGGACTGAGGTAACAATCATCAATGGTGACTAAGACCCGTAGTCAAAGGTGGATGGATAAATTGTACATGGAGTAATAAGGCAGACAACTCCAAACCTACTCATCACCAAAAACAGGGCAATCAGACAGCACGTGCTTCATGATGTCATGCAACTAGAAGTTCCCCACAGCACCTGAACTTGAATCAGATCAAGCCATGTGGTTAGATATCAGCAATGCGGGGTGTCATATGACACCACAATAAAGCAAGCAGCTGACTGAGAATACAACAATCTAAAGGGCAAGTAACAGAGTTACTCCAAGAAACTGCATCTAGGAAATGAGGAGAAAAAGGCAGGGCAGTATAGAATTAAACAAGATTTAAGAGATAATAACCAAATGGAATATGTGGACTTGGAATCCCAATTTGCAACGGCTGACTATAAAAAAAAAAAAAAAATTGAGACATTAAGGTAAATGGCATATGGACCTTGTA
>NW_006408559.1:909455-910528 GCF_000296735.1 Chrysochloris asiatica
CTGAAATTGATCAACCATGCAATCAAGATGTATTGATCATTATTGGTGATTGGAATGCAAAGGTTGGGAACAAAGAGGAAGGATCAGCAGTTGGAAAATATGGCCTTGGTGATAGAAATGATGCTGGAGAACACATGATAGAATTCTGCAAAATCAAATTTGTTCATTTTAAATACCTTCTTTAGACAGCATAAGAGACAATTATATACACATGAACCTCACCAGATGGAATACATAGAAATCAAATTGACTACATTTGCAGAAAGAAACAATGGAAAAGCTCTATATCACCAATCAAAACAAGGCCAGGGGCTAGATTGTGGCACAGACCATCAGTTGCTCATATGAAAATTCAAACTGAAGCTGAAGACAATGAAAACAAGTCCACAAGAGCCAAAATATGACCTGAATTTAGAGATCATCTGAAGAACAGATTTGATATATTAAACACTAAAGACTGAAGACCAGAAGAGTTGTGGGATGGCATCAAGAACATCATACATGAAGACAGCAAAAAGTCATTAAGAAGACAAGAACAAAGGAAAAGATCAAAACAGATGTCAGAAGAAACACTGAAACTTACTCTCCTGCATAGAGATGCTAAAGCAAAAGGAAGAAACGAGGAGGTACAAGAGCTGAACAGAAAATTTCAAAGGTCAGTTCAAGAAGACAAAGTCAAGTATCACAACAAAATGTGCAAAGATCTGGAGTCAGAAAACCAAAAAGGAAGAACACATTCAGCATGTCTTAAACTGGGGGAACTGAAGGAAAAATTCAAGCCCTGACTTTCGTTATTGAAGGATTCTCTGGGCAAATTATTGAGTAATGCAGAAAGCATCAAGAGAAGATGGAAGGAATACACAGAGCACCAAAAGGAAAAGGTTGATGTTCAACTGTTTCAAGAGGTAGCATATGATCAAGAGCCAATGATATTGAAGGAAGAAGTCCAAATTGCACTGAAGGAATTGGCAAGAAAGAAGGCACCAGGAAATGATGGAATAAAAATTGAAATCTTTCAAGAAAGTGAGGTGACACTGGAGGCACCCAAGAAATTTGGAAGACAACTATCTGAC
>NW_006408559.1:911960-914195 GCF_000296735.1 Chrysochloris asiatica
CAATTTGCAACGGCTGACTATAAAAAAAAAAAAAAAAAAAAAAATTGAGACATTAAGGTAAATGGCATATGGACCTTGTACTGGATAAGAGTCAGATCCAACTCATAGTGATCCTGTGTAGGGTTTCTGAGAGCAGTTGGTGGGTTTGAACCTCCAACCTAGTTAGCAGTCCAGTGCTGACCCTACAGCAGCACACAAGGACTCATATTGGACAATATTAGTCAATTAACAATAATAACTGGATGATATTAAGGGATTCTAATTATTAATTTCTATAGCTAGGATCCCTGGTGGGGCACTGTAGGATCAGCACTAGACAACAGTTCAACTCCTTGGAAACCCTATACAGGGTCACTATGAGTTTGAACTGACTCAACGACACTAAACAACAGCACTGACAGGACTACAAACAACAAGGTCAGCAGTTTACACTGATGTGCTGAACTGCAAAGTCGGTTTGAACCACAAGGTCAGTGGTTCAAGCTCACCAGTCACTCCTCAGAAACCCTATACAAGGTTGCTATGGGTTTGAACTGACTCGACAGCACTTAACAACAACAATGTCGTTAGGATAGTAACATAATGGTTATTTTTAAGGCCTGGTCACTTAAGAGATGCATTCTGGGTTATTTACATGTGCAGTGGGGTTTGGTTAACATACTCTGTTTGGAGTGAGGGATGGAGAGTGGGAGCAGGGTAAGAGCACATATGGGAAATAAGGAAACCCATACAACTGTTGAAGCCCCAGTAATAGATATGTGTGGGATGACTTTGCTATTCTACTTTTATAACGGTGACCTGGTTCTTCTTGTTGAGTCCCACTGAGTCGGTTCCAACACATAGCAATCCTGTACAGGGTTTCTGAGGAGGGGCAGGTGGGTTTGAATCACTGACCTCCCCGTTAGCAGTCCAAGGCTGATTCCACAGCACCACATCAGGACTCCCATGGTGCTCTTTGAATCCTCTAACACGCTGCAGAAGCCTTTTCTGTTTCTTTTTACTCAGCTAATTAAGGTACAGAGTGGCTGCCAGCCGCAGCAGAGCCAAGCCACACTCAGGTCTGCCCCATGGAACTCACCTGCTGGGAAGGCAATCTTTGTTTTTCTGGCTTCCTCTGGTTGGTTTGGGCCTTTGGCTTGCTGGGAATGAGAGGTTTCGCTTTGCCTTTGTCCCGCAACCTGAAACAAGACAGTCAACAATGCTGATCCTGAGGTTCTCTCAGCCTGGAGAGGAAAAGCCTTTTGTCACACTGGCTCTAAGTCCACGAGGCGCTCAGAGTCCTACAAGGAGCTACTGAATCAGGCCATCTTAAAGCTCAACCTTTGTATCACTGTTTTCTCGCTTAAAACCTTAAGGGAATCTCAAAATGCATTTATTTAACACATATTTTTTAGTGTGGCATTGTGGGTTAATGCGCTAGACTGCATTAATAGTCGGCAGTTCAAATTCACCAGCTGCTCCTCAGAAACCCTATACAGGGTCGCTATGGGTCAGAATCAACTCCACGGCACGTAAGAACAACAACACTCGTATACAAGGGCTGGTTGGTCTGAGGTTTGGGGAGACTTGGGAACTCCTGAGCCAATGGACATTGACCTAGCCACGGAGAGCTAGAGTTGAGAGTGAAGCGTCCAGCTGATATGAAGTGGGGGGAGATGCACAAGAATACCCAAACTTGCAGATAGTTCCCATTTGACCTAGCTTTCATAGGTCGATTACCAGAGCTTAACTTGTTGTTGTTAAGTGCCGTCGAGTCAGTTCCGACCCATAGCGACCCTGTACAGGGTTTCCAAGGTTGTAAATCTTTACAGGAGCAGAAATCCCCATCTTTCTCCTGCGGAGCGACTGGTAGTTTCGAACTGCTGACCTTAAGGTTCACAGCCCAATTTGTAACCACCATGCTACCAGAGCTCCTTAAAGCTAAACTAAAGGAAGATAAAGAAATATGATAATGGAAGCAAGTGTAAATTGCTACAATTTGATGAACTTGACCTAAACTTATGGACGTAGTAGCTCAAAATACCAACTGAGAAGCAAGGAATCTTCACATCAAAGATCAAGCCTGTCCCCCTGGTATACAGGGTTGATAGGGACAGGCAACTTAGACATTGGTGGTGATGGTGGTGGTGGTGGTGTGCTGTGGAGTTGGTTCTGATTCATAGAGACTCTGTATAGGGTTTCTGAGGCTGTAAATCTTTATGGGAGCAGAAAGCCTCATCTTTCTCCCGTGGAACA
>NW_006408559.1:914295-940833 GCF_000296735.1 Chrysochloris asiatica
GGTTTCTGAGGCTGTAAATCTTTATGGGAGCAGAAAGCCTCATCTTTCTCCTGCAGAACAGCTGGTAGTTTTGAACTGCTGACCTTAAGGTTAGCAGCCCAACTAGTAACCACTATGCTATCAAAGCATTGGTTATGTAAAGTGGGGGTTGGGGTTGGGGCAGGGAGGGCTATAAAGGCACAAAGTGGCTGGCTTACAAGTTTTTAAGAGGAAGTTTAATTTCAGAGTGTGCAGGAAAAGGTAGAACCCCCCACTGAATACTTTTCATCTTGTCTAGATGGGTCTGGTGAAAGGAGATGGAGGATATGATTCTTTTTTGATTCATTTGTAAATAATTGTTATCATGACTAATTATGTTTGCCACAATTGTAAAGGTAGAAGTTTTATAACATAAAGGGGGGAGTAGTTAATCTTATAGTCCAGAAACAGAGGACCTAGGACCATCAAGGAAGAAGAGCATGAGCAGAATGTGGGACCCTAACCAGAGAAGTAGCAACACGAGGGTTGGAGGCAGAGATTGATGTCATGGAGGGAGAGAGCAGCTGAGGACTCTAGAGTCATGGAAAGAGAAAGGCTGTGTGCTTGTGGCCAGGAGGCAGGCTTGCAAAATGTACCCTTTGGTTGTTTAAATGATTATAAATTCTTGAGTGTTTTTGTGTACATAAAAAAAAAAAAAACCCACAAAAAAAGCAGAAAAGAGGCAATTACTGTTAAATGATGATGCATGGAGGGGATTGTAGTCATTGTAATGAAACAAAATACAACAGGATGAGTGCAAAACCAATGTTCTCTCATGTAATGATCACTCAATCACTCAATCAATTCACAACAAAAGCTTAAAAAAAAAAAAATCTACCCTTATGCCTGGAGTCTTGTTGTGGTTCTGTACTTGTTGTGCTTGCTGGACCGCAAGGTTGGTGTGAGCCATAAGGTCAGCAGTTCAAATTCATCAGCCACTCCTCTGTGGTGAGGGTCACTGTGAGTCGGAACTGACTCAAAGGCACTTAACAACTTTTAGGCATGGCCCAAGTCAGCTGCCCCAAACGGAATCTGCAGGTGGACTCTAGTGGGAGGGACTCAGCTGACAGGAATGACAGGAAGTACCTCTTCCCAAGAAGACCCTCCTCCATCTGATCCAAGAGGCACTACTCTGCTGAATAAGGACACCTGTGCAGTTGTTAGCCCTTCAGCACAACACTGACCCAGCGCCATAAAGAGGAGGGGAGCCAAGCACAGTCACCCACGCGTGCCCTTCCCCCACCCCCCCCCACCCCGGGGAATACACTGCCCTGCCACCACTCACCTGATCTTGGGACCTCGGTGGGAGGGGAGCACCAAGACCTTCCTTCTCTTCTTCCCGTCGGGCAGCTCCACCTGCTCCACTTCTGCTTTGGTCTGGAAGCCTGCCCACAAGGTGAAGTCTCCCTTCCCCTTCTGCTCTGGGGGAGCCTTGCTTTGCGTCTGTGTATGGTTCCGAGCTGCCTTCTGTGGCTGCTCTTTCTCAGGCTTGGGCGGGTCCCCCTGGGGCTTACCACTTGCAGGCTTAGATCTCACTTTTTGCTGCAAAAACAATAAAAGATGGCCATCTGGTTTCTGAACAAGGAGACTTTGATGAAAACACTCTGCAGAAGAAGAGCTTTATGTGGGCTTGTTGAAAGAAGTGCACTGACTACAAGCAAGTCACAACCCTGCCTTAGTAAAAGACGATGACAGGAAGGGGGACCTACAACTAGCTCCCATCCCGGGAAGTGAGAAATAAGGAGACGGGCAGCCCAACACTAAGAGGCCAGCAGCTTCAGCATCACCTCAAAGCAATGGCATGTGGCAGCCAACACTTCACTGTCCAGTGTAATAACGTCACCCTGAACAATGACCACATCCAAGCTCTCCTCCCCAGGAGCACTGTGCTAATCACAGACACCGCTTCACTACTGGGCAGCTCATGGTACACTTGCAAGAGGCTCATCAGCACACACGCAGGTGAAGGTCTACTATCAGTGAGAGTCAGAACTCTCAGAGCTACATGTCCCAAGAATAACCTAGGCCCACGTGTCTTGGGGAAAGAGTGTTTACTTCATTGCTTACTTCATGCTCACCACAGAGTATGTTAGGCCCCTTACAAGGATCATCTCATTGAGTCCTCACAAGAATCATGTGAGGCAGAGGTTGTTAACCGCATTTTACAAACCAGGATCTGATGTGCACAGAGGTAATAACTTGCCAAGGAACATGCAACAAGAAAGAAACAGAGCCAGCATTTGAACTTGAGTACGCCTGTGCCCAACATTCCTGTGTTTTCGTCCACATCAAACTAGACTAAAACAGCACAGACACTCTTGGACATCACATTTCTAAAGCTATCCAAGACTAAGAGAGAGCTATAGAATGGAGAGCTGGAATGGACAGGGAGCGTGTGCACCATCACCCAACATCACACAAGAATCCCATCGGTCTGACCTGCCTCACTCCTTCCTGTGTCATCTCCTGTGGAACTGTCATGAGATGGGCCCACAGACAGCGTGGCTGGGAGAGCCCCAGGGAACTGAGAGTGCCAAGACAGGTAACACAGAACCAAAAGAGGGAGGAGAGCCTCATACTGAACAACAGAGAGGGCTTTAGAGGTGTTCTTTCAAAAACAAAACACCACGGAAGTTCTGTACCAGGCTACGCTGGATCCTGAGCTCCTTCATTTTCAGTTTCCTCCGGTCTTCCAGAGAGAACTCCACTATTGGTCTCTGTCAGAGGGAGACAGAAGGTCAGTCATTAGACAGCAAGGGTAGCTGTTCCCATCACAGCCCCTCCACAAGTCAGTGGTCACCACACACTTTCCCTCCCAGAAGTGGGAGGCCAGGTCACAGCTGTCTGGCCCATCTCAAGCTCCCTTGAATCATCGTCATCTGGAATCACCTGCTTCTTCCTGCCACCCACTTGCTACTCTCCCTTCCCCCCACTCAGCTGTCAGAGACACCCACTGGCCAGGAAGTTCTTCCATGCCCCAGGAGAAGGCTCACCTTCTGAGGCCCGAAGATGTCTGGATTGTTGTTGATGTGGCGCAGGGCTGTCAGGGCGTGCTCGTGGACCAGGAACTCTGCAAAGGCATAGCCCAGGGACTGGCCCGTCCCTTTCCCAGGAGCACCTTTCAGATCTCGCATTACCCTACACTGGAGAAGGAAAGAACCAGTCATTATGGAACAGAAGTCTGCCCAGGCGCGAACTGCTCTGGCAGATTCACCAGAAATCCGGTGACTGAGACAGGATCTCCACCGATATCACCATCACCGGAACTGTACTGGAGTGACACTTCATGAGTGAGCGTCTTCTCAAAATACGCCAACTGCTAGCACCATTTATCCATTATCTCTTCATTCCATTTTCCCACGAGCTTTCACAAGTCCTCTTGTATTGTAGAACACACTTCTCAATACAAGCTTTATTATACAATAAGCTTCTCTAAATTATGACTGGATTTTTCATGTGCAGCGACTTCATAGGTATTGTGCATGTGGACACAAGATATCACAAGATGGAGCCGCATGACATTAACACTCTGGGCAATTTACCAGGAGTGTCAAACCTGTGCTCCTCTGTTCAGATCCTCTCACCTAGCCTCCCAATACCAATGCCATGCACTTGAAGAGGTTTTAGGGATCGGGAAGAGTTTCTGGTAATGAGCCAGAGCAGAGCTGACACAACTTCTACCTGCTGCTTTCTCAATAAAGACAGGCTGAAAGAGGAACTCCAAGGACTGGGGACAAGGAGACACCACCTGCCCAAGAGGTCAGTGTGACCGGGAGGAATGACTGATAGACGGGGCAGTGGAGCAGGGAGAGGTCTCTGGGCACTCATGCTGCCTAGCTAAGCCTTGGCAAGGTGTCTATGTTTTTCAGCTACAGCCTGAAGATCTGTGTTGCTCCCTGGGCCGCCTTAGGGCCCCAAGGAGCCTTTCTACAGGGTGAAAGCCTGACTGGTAGTAAAATGCCCTCCCAGACTAAATGGGCACAGCAGCACCGAGTAGAAGGCTGGCCCACAACACTCACTCGTTGGTGCTGCTACATGAATCCACCAAGCGCAGAGCGTCTCTCGCACCCTCCCCGAAAAGGCTCACTCACGAAAAGGCACTTCTTAAACGGGGGGGAAAAAACTGCCAAACTCAGTCTCACACACAACAATCCGAGTGCCACATTACCACTGGCAGCACCGGCTGGAAGCAACGCTCAGCCCGACCCAGGATGGGTGCCTGAGCTCAGGGAGCGGGACTCTCACCTCCTTGATGCGCACCCCCTTCTCCCCTCTGGTGGCACTCAGCAGCAGCTTCCGGAGCTGCTGGTCATCCACAGCCTTAGGGAGGTTGTGTAGGCAGAGTCTGGTCTGGGAGACAAAGATATTCTGGTCCTTGAGTTTCTGATGCTTCAGGAGTTCAAACTGAAAGAACAACAAATGGTTCACAGTCCCATCCACTCACCAGGATTCTGCAAAAGGAAAAGTCCTACGACCTCCACCCACGAACCAGACGCACGGGAAAAGGGGCTCGTCACCCTTTTAGCGAAAGCCCATATGGGGGAGGTAGGCTGGGAGATAACAGGCTCAAGAATCAGCCCCAAATGAGAAATCCAGCTGTACTTGCCAAAGTTACATTAAAAAATGTTAAGCCTCAATTTTTTCATCTACAAAATAAAACTGTAGATGCAAATATAAATTAATACCAATCTCTCAGCACTAATGTGAAGCCCAGATGAGATAACATACATGACTCCCCAATCGGAGGCTGGCCCAGGGCAAATAGTAAACAACACTATCGTTAACAACTATGGTCAACCTCTCATTTATCTACAACTCAATCCAATTACCTAGTCCTTCCAGAAGGAAATGGAATTTATTTAAAGAATATGTGAGAGACTATGGTCTTGTCTCAACACTGCCACCCTGAGGCAAAGGAACGTTCGTGGCCACAGAAATGCACTCAGATCGCAGGAACAGGACTCAACTATGAGCCACAAAATCCCGGTCCCAGGCAATCTGTCTACAATGAAACGATGGCATTCTTCTAATGACTTGGTTTTTATAGTAAGGTATATATAGCATAGTGGTTACAAATTGGGCTGCTAACCTCAGGGTCAGCAGTTCGAAACTACCAGCTGTTCCATGGGAGAAAAATGAGGCTTTCGGTAAAGATTTACAGCCTCAGACTCCACGGCACATAACAACAACATATAGGAAAAAGTCGTTTTCTTTCTTTCTTTTTTTTTTCTCTTTTTATCAAGTCTCTTTATTCCTGCTGCTTCCTGTTTGGTAAAGCTACGTACAAATCTCAAAATAAGCAAATCCTCTGGAAATGAATAGGAAAGAAAAACTTGAAGAGACCATCAGACCCACCCAACAGTCTTATTTCCACCCACAGAGAATTCTGTGCCTGCTGTGAATTTACAATGCGTGTGTACAATCTAGTGACTAGTGTTCACAAAATGACTTCTAAGAGAAATGAGGTACGTCATTATGCCATTGTGATCAGAATAGGGCAATCAACATCCCTCGATGACTCCCAGATCCTTCAAAAAAGTAGCGAGGGCTCAACTAGAGCCTGTGCAGGTGAGAACAGGTCCCTGGTCTCTTGCTGTCATTACAGCTCCATCTCTGTAAAGATCATTTGCGCTTTCTGGTTCCATAGCTAATTCTGCACATGGTTATGCATCTTGATCATTCTAGCCTGCCTTACCTTTCTTGAAGGTAAGCTACATGGGTAAAACAGAAAAACTGCTAGGAAGTTAACATTACCAAACAGTAAAGAAGCATAATGGTGTAAGTTTACAGTTAGAAACGCCAGCTTGACACCATGAATTGAAAACCCTCATGCTACTTTTCAGCATACACTTAATGCTGAGCGTTAGGAAAATAAACAGGAAGACCCTATTCTTCTACTGGTCCACAATGCCAACAGAGGCTGAAGGATCCTGCTGGATTCTTTGTTGTAGCCTCTGTGCATTTCTTTCCTTTCTAACAAGACTTTAAGTAGGGCCTATGGCCTGTACTTGGCTCTTTGGATCTCTGGCACACCACGTACTCAGCAGCTGTCTCTGACTGTCTCACACTAAATCAGGCAAAACCAAAGGCTGGGGTCCAGTCTACTCACCCGCTCCCTCTTTGCCATGTCAGCAGCGCTCACGCCCTCTGCAGCCTTCGTCCCAGCACGAATCACTGGAGAAAGTGGGAAAAAGGCCAGGCCATCACCAAGGGAATTGTCACTGAGCAATAAGAGGAATGTGCTTTGAATGATGCAAACTCTCCGCTCAGGGCCCAGAGGACTATGTTGGCCAGGACATGATAGCATTTGGGGAGGACCAGAAATAGGCGACAGGGCTAAGTTCTGGACTGAGAGTTGCTTTCAAGGACTACGGATCTGAACATTTTGTGATTTTGTTTCTGTATGCCTCCCCTCAAAGCAGTTTCATGTACATGTCCAACATCAGATGAGCAGGCCTCAAGGAAATTCAGAAAAGAAATACATTTTAGCCATCTCAAGACCCAACAGCTCCACCTATAACCTTATAACCTGCCATCGGCATGCACCTGGGACCACTACTAAGCGAGGAGAGAAGTCAGCCCAGAAACCCACCAGACCCCGAGACATAGGCCTAGTACCAAAGCCCGATGCAGTTGTGCAGAGATGGGCGGACAAATATTGTGAGACCCAGGAGACCTTGGGGCTTCTTTAGGGTAAAGCTAATTTCTGACATTAAAGGAAAGATGTTAGGTATAGACTTCACATCCTTGAATCATCCAATCTCAATCATAATTTGCAGCTTTTTCAGAAAACCTCTTATTAGAAATGATGACGTGCAAAGATAGTTTGAGTTTCTCTTCCCACTTTGCCCTGCTGACAGGCTAATGCAAAGGTCTGAAGGCAAGCAGCAGACTCGATTGGGACCGGGTCATCCACAAACCAAGTCATGGTTTCCCGAGAGAAAGTCACACAAGTCTGCTGACGCGGACTGGCCGACAGTGGAGCGCTGCTGCTGAGGGCCTATGCATTTCCAATGGCTGAGAAGGCCCTGTACTACTATACTACTCACAGCCTTCTCTGGCCAGGTAGAGGTTCCGAGTCCCGGTCGGCTTCTTCACCTTCTTCGTCTGAAGCTTTGCTGCTTCGTCACGGGTCACTGCCAAATCAGCCTTGAGCTGACGGCCATCCAGTTTAAGCCCACCACCCTGTAAAAGATACCTGACAATGAACACCAGGGACAATACAGCAAACCTCGACCCCCACGGGCTTCAAGTGCATCACGGACCCTCATAACGTGAGGAGAGTGGTACAAAGGGCCACACACATAGCTCCAGTAGTCAGCAGCAAATAACTATCTTAGAGGAGCTGGTTAGTGCCAAATAAGCCTCATTCTGAAAAATTATCAGTGAATGGGCAGATATTAATAATCTAAAAAAGCTACTAAAAACAGTACAGTGGGAACTCTGCTAAAGAGAACTTAGTAATTACAGCAATAAGGAGAATGGCTTATATTTTCTGGAATATTCAGAGAATACGCCAAAAAATCTCTGTCTCATACATTCTTTCTTCAGCATTCACTTCACTTCACCAATGGCCTCAGTTCCTTCTTGTCCAGTCTTTTGTATCATCAGCCCAGAAAGGAGGCTGACACACAACAATGACCAACAGCTACTATAGCAGCTTCCTCATCAATGAAACAGGGATAACTACTGTAGCTTCCTCCGAAGATGATGCAAGGCTTAAATAAGGAATTGCACGTAGGGTGCTCAGCCAGTGCCTAATGTACACTGAGTGTTCAGTAAGTGTGAGTTTTATTCCTGTTACAATGGCGGACAATAATAACAAAGTGCGGGGTAAACAACAGATGTTGCCTCAAGTAGCCCCTGAAGTTGTAGTTAACCGTCTTCCCTACCTCAGTCTCTGGAGAAGCAGCTGCCAGGCATTTCTGAGCTGCTTCCTGAGTCAGGAACTGGGCAAATGCACAACCTGTCCAGAAAAACAAAAAAATACCATCTTTTTTGCATATAGCATGCCCACTCATATACCATGCACACGCATATAACACAAACAGCGCAGAGAAAGTAAAGTGCCAATGGGGTTTCGCGATTTGTCCAAACAGATTAACACCTATACTATTTGCGTGAAAATATGGTACATGAGATCTCAAACCCCTTTTGGAAGCCAGCACTACAAATGGCAGCCGCCTGATGCAGAGCAGAGTGGCCTATGTGACAGGCACTACATCAGGCATTGAAGGTTCGCACACAGATAAGGTACCTTACCCTTCTCAACGAAATTTTAATACTTTCTTAATCCTTCCCAATGCTTCTTAGAACTTTAATCTCACCATCTGTTACGGAATACATTGTGTCCTCCCCCAACCCAAAATAGGTGTTGTAACTCCTACTATACCTGTGGTTATAATCCCATCTGGGGATGGAGGGTCTTAGTCATGTTAATGAAGCAGTATTAGTGTAATGCATGTCTTAATCTCTTTTGAGATGATTGCAAAGGAAGAAGCTAAAAAAAGACAAGGGCCTTCCTCAGAATCAAGAGAGAGAGAATGCCTTCCCAAAGAGCTAGCCCTGAATCTGGACTTCTGGCCTCCTAAACAGTGCAAACGTAAATGTCTGCTCATTAAAGCCACTCACCTGTGGTATTTCTGACACAGTAGCACCAGAGAGCTAGGGCACCATCTCTCTCTTAATAAAAGATCACCACAGGAAACAGTAATGGAATTACAACTGCACATTTAGTGCAGTATCATTTACTGAGCACCTACTGGGGACTGCGAATGAGGCAGGACCCACATAACCCTGAAATTAATTACAGACCTAGTTGTCATCCCTGTAACTGTGAGGCACGAAGAAGGGCTGCTTTGCCTCTCAGGGTGAAGTCCTGGCCTCTGTCACATGAACACAGCAGGGACCAGAAAGTCAGGAGCTCAGTGTTTGGCTCATGCTCTGGACACAAGCATTTGCCACAAGGCTCACCTCTCAGCTGGTGTGATACAGGGCCAACCAACCCCTCCTAACACTGCTATCAAGATAAAGCAGACATTTTCAATTAAAAAAAAAAAAGAAAAGAAAAAGTTTTGAAGTTCACCTTATAATAGGCTCCAAAATAAAAATACAAGTTTCGTATAAGTTGTCAGTATCTCTTTAAACTTTAATACTCTAAGAAAACAATGCCAATATTAATATTCTGTCATAAATGAAAACAACACCATTATTAATATTCTCTCATCAATGAAAACAACACCATTATCCACTAGAGCTACTGGAGCATTACTCTTCTGCCCCAGAATGCAGAGTGCAGACGAACTGAAAGGACCCAGGGGGCAGGCCACCCCAAGATCACCTGTTCCTCAGGCAAGCCTCAGTGCTCCCACATCTGGGTCCCCTCGTCCTCCGTTCAAGCTCCATCATATACCAGTCAGGGCAGCTTCCCAAACAAAAGTGCACACTTCAGGCATCAGGACTTTGCTTCTTGGCTATTTCTATATCTCTAGCACCTACCACAGTCCCCAGCATGAACTCAATAGGAAGAAGGAATCAGTGGAGAAGGAAATATGAGGGGATAGGATTCTAACAGGCCAACTAGACTATTTAACCAACAGGAAGAAGACAGGTACATCTCTTGAATGGGTAAGAATTCTACCACTGGAATTTCCAGGGCCCTGAAAGTTTGCAGATGACATTGAGCTCTTCCAGGCAGTGGAATGGCACCAAGACAGAGTTAAACTGGAGGAGGAGCCCAAGGCAGAAGTGTGAGTAGGCAGAAAGCATGTCAGGAAAACTGCATGTAAGCTAGGGAAAGACAATGCACTGAGGAGAAATAAGTAAAACTAAACTTTAACTCTGAGCTATCATAAAGAGACGAAGAAAAAGATCTAGCAAGTCAGTCCACCCACTATCCCATGACACTCAAAATGGGACAAGAAATGCTAACTATCACCACCTCAGAGCCAGTGCGTGGAGATTCTGTGTAATTCAAGCTGCCTATTTTAGCAAAATATAATGAAAATGAAAGCCCAAGATGTGTACCTGAATATTACAGCTGAAGACGCCATAGGGATTAGTGATCTGAACACTCATTTTATAGATAAGAAACAGAAGATCAGAGTGTTAATGATAATGTAAAACCCTGGAGCTGGTCTGGAGCCCCGCAGGGTTACTACATCCCTAGTTTCCACAAGTAGTTCGGTGCTCCTTCCCTTAGACTGCCTTGTTGGCACCCTAGTTAACAGAGGTTGAAAACCAAAATGACCAGGTCTCAACAAATGGAAAAGAAGTAGCTTTGAAATGGAGCTTCTTAAGCTCCAGAAACCCCAAGGTGGCATTTTTCTAGGAAGAGGGTTCATGTTCATAGCTCTTACTAGATTAGATCTCAAAGGAATCAAGAATCAAAAAAGAACTCGCTGCTTTAGGAGAACAACAACTGCAGCCGATGACATCAAAGACCCTGAATGGGTTGACAGATGTGTGTTTAACAATAGTGCGGTAGAGTACGGAGTGACCAACCCCTGAAGCTCAAAAGAGCAAGCCTTGTGAGAGGGGACTCCCTGAAGCACTCCTGTACCCAGCTTTCCTCTGGCTCCTGCCAAAGCACCACAATCTGTCAGCTTCCGTCTCTAATAAAAGCAACGGGAAAAGATGCCAGTAATTTCAAGCAGTGTGCAATGATTAATACCCATGAGATGCGATCACATTTGAAATCCAAAGGAGAATAACAAATGGAATTCATTACCCTAAAGTAAACAAGCGAGGGCTTACAAAGCTTAGACAAAATGAGGACTGGCAGCATCATTGAAAACAAGTTCAGAAGGTCCTTGGGGTTTCCACAGCAGAGAGCGCTGGGCTAGATGGCCTGTGGGCACCTCAGGAAGGCACAACGTGTGCTCATGCAACCACATCAAGGCCCATGGCAGTGACCCCTACCCTTTTAGGGACTGCCCAGCTGACAGCCAATACCTTTAGAGTGCTCTGTGTCTGGATGCAAGACAATGCGGACATATTTGAGATCCCCAAATTGCTGAAGCAGCTCCCCAAGATCTTCTTCTTCTGAGTCAAAGGACAGGTTTCTAGGAAAGACAAGCAGAAGGTCACAAGAAAGGTCAATTTGTAAAGTGACGTCCTGTTCTGGTACAAGTTAAGTGAGTTCTACATCTGCTGGGGTCGTTCCTTCACTCGCACCAATTTGTAGCAGGGCTCCCAGGCCTCTGCTGCATGACTCAGCCCCAGGGACACGTGGCTGAACTTCCTTTGTCAATCTGTCTCTCTCCTAGGAATGTAAAACTTAGACATATGCAGAGACCAGCAGTTAAGAGCAGATTTCACTTCAAAAGAGCGGTGCCCCCATCTAAAGGAAACGTCCTATATCTTGATCTGGGTGGGGGCTACGGGGGTACACACACATAAAAAAATTCACTGAGCTATATACATTATTGGGCTCCTGGGGTGGCACTGTAGGATCAGTACTGGACTGCTAACTACAAGGATGGAGGTTCAAACCCACCAGCTGCTCCTTGGAAACCCTATAGAAAGTCACTATGAGTTGAAACCGACTTGATGGCACTTAACAAACATGCACCATCAGGGGCACTTCACAAAACATATGTTATTTGTTGTTGTTACGTGCTGTCGAGTCGGTTCTGACTCATAGCAACCCTATACAAGGTTTTCAAGGCTGTAAATCTTTACGGGAGCAGAAAGCCTCATCTTTCTCCCATGGAGTAACTGGTAGTTTCGAACTACTGACCGTGAGATTCACAGCCCGATTCGTAACCACTATACCTCTGAAAAACAATTAAAAGGTCGTGCCGCCACAGGCAGAAGACCCGTGGCTTCCTAAGCTGGGGTCCCAGACCTGCCCAGCCTCTCTTCCCCTCCGTGAATACTGCTCTTTGACAGTTCCTTTGATTCCGTGAGCCACCCAGTGTTCCTCCAACAAATCCTTTTTCAGTTAAATTGGCCAAAATCAGTTTATTTTACTACAATCAAAAGACTCACAGCAGGTTAGTGAGAAAAGTCAGACATGTCTGCCTGCCTTTCTCAAGATTAGCCATTCCCTCCTCTGTATCTGCTCTGACACCCAGGATTCAATTACAGTTTTATAAAAGTCAGAAAATCCTTCAAAATAAAAAAGCATTAACCCACAGCACAGCACCACACCAGGACTCCAAATAGGTGTGGCGCTGTGGGTTAATGCACCAGACTGCAAAGTCATTTGAACTGCAAGGTCGGTGGTTCAAGCTTACCAGCTGTTCCTCAGAAACCCTATACAGGGTCGCTATGGGTCGGATCTGACTCGATAGCACTTAACAACAAGTACAAATAAGAAAACTATGGATTTCTCTCAATGGGATTAAGAAATATTGAAGGGAGATTTTGTTCTTCTAAGTTTCAACACACTGTCAAAATTCCTCATTTCCCCAGCTGTGCATCTCTCTCCAGGAGTGAGAAAAAACAGCTCTTAGCACCTATCTATAATCTTACTTCTCATTTATTCAGTTAACTACCACCCTCAAATTATCCTATCTCACAGACCATCCCAGATAATAAAGGCGTTCTGAAACACGCACTTCCTAGTCTGTAAAGTTCTGACTTGCCTGACCATGCACCTGATTTCTCTCTCCCATCCTTTGATTCCTCTAGGTTCTTTCTTAGTCTAAAGATACACAGAGAATGGTGTTGAGGATGACATTCGTACTTTCTTAGTCTAAAGATATACTCCTGGTGTGGCACTGCCGGATCAGCACTGGACTTCGAACCACAAGGTCGGAATTCAAACCCACCAGCTGTTCCTCTGAAACCCGATATAGGATTGCTATGAATCAGAACCAACTCAACGGCACTTAACAACAACAACAACAACCATCCAAAGATGTACCAAGAACGGTACCCTTGGTATTGAGGATGACATTCGGGCCGCTAACTGCAAGCTCAGCAGTTTGACTCCAGCAGTTACTCTGTGGGAGAAAAGTGCGGCTTTCTGCTCCAGTTAAGACGTGCAGCCTAAGAAACCCTGTACAGGTTCACTCTGAGTCACAATTGACTTGATGGCACACAGCAGCAGCAATCTCTGTGAATACAAAATTATTTAGATGGTAGCTTCAAACAGCATTGTCACAGGACTATGGGAAGATGCTGCTGAGAATATGGCCTATAGCACAGAAGGAAGAGTCTAAATTCATCCAGGTAAATAACTATGAAGGGACTGTCAAAAAGTTCGAGGAAAAAGTCCATTGTCTTTTCATTACATTTTTCCACAAGCTTTTGGAAGCCCCTCATATTGATGATGTGGTGGGTGTTGGGAAGGGTCTAACCCAGTCCACAGCTGGAAGTCGGTTCTGAGTCACAGTGACCGTGCAGAATAGGGTAGAAATGCCCCAGAGCGTGCCCAAGACTAAATGTTTACGGATGCAGACTGTCCAACATTCTCTCACAGAGCACTTGGTGGGTTTGAACCGCTGATCTTTTGGTTAGTAGGCCAGTTTCTTAACCTAAAGCTCTAACAGGGCTCCTTAGTGATTATGGACTTTATTTTATTGTGTGTGTGGGGGGGGGTCATTTTGCTCATTTATTTCCCATAATGAACAAAAATTACTTGCATGATAAAAACCATCTTAATTTTACTTTGGTGGTAGTTGTATGCTGTAGAGTAGATTCCGACTCATAGCAACCCTGTACAGGGATTTTGAAGCTGTTAATCTTTACAAAGCAGAAAGCCTCATCTTTGTTCTGCAGAGCGGCTGGTAGATTCCAACTGCTGACCTTTTGGTTAGCAGCCCAACTCGTAATCTACTATGCTACCAGAGGTCCTTCATTTTACCTTAAAGGAGGGTAAAACACGAACCTCTAAAAATAAGACCCACATGGTCTTCACACATTGGTCCTCAAGAAAAGAAAGATCAGGCATGCTTGGGGTGTGCTGACATCTCCTGAGCCAATGGAAATGGCAATCTCTGGAAATCAGTAGGACTAACACAGCAGTAGCAAGCCCACTCCACTGCCAGGGTTCCTGCCCTCTGGATGCTGCTTTAGACGCAGTAAGGGAAGTTAGACATGAAGAGAGAGATTGTCTGGGACACGCAACATTCCTCCTCAGCATTCCTCTAAAACTAAGGGCAGAAGTAAGACCTTTCTGACAGTTACAGGATCACTTTGCTCCAATGATGTCACCCAATTCCAAAGAATGAAATCTAAATGGGAATGAGCTCTCCAGCACCTGCTGATTCTCCTACTGTTTGCAGGCTCCTGAGATGAGACGTGCAGGTGGGCTTAAAGGCATCTAACTTTCTGGCCTGAGTCACAGGACTAGTGCAAAAAAACCCAAAAATTCATTCACTCAGGACAGAAAAACATACCTGATAAAAACAGTTTTCCCTTCATTCACATCAGAGGGTAATTTCCTCTTCTTCTTTTTCTTTGAAGTTTGTACATCTAAAGTGAAAAGAAAAAAAAAGAACTGAAAAAAAAAATTGTAAGCCATGTGACAAAGAGCTAGTAGCTTCTTAAATCTCTAAAGATCTTGCTTAAAACAATAATTTAAAAAAAAAATGTTTTAAATGAACAAAGGACTTTTTATTTGCTATGCACCTTCGAGTCGGTTCCAACTCATATTGGCCCAGTACACAGTTTCCAAAACTGTAAATCTTTGGGGAAGCAGAAAGCCTCATGCAACTAAACAAATTAAGAGGTTTAATTAAACACACTCATAATTAAAAGCATTGAATCAGAAACAAGGTACTAATTTTCCCTAACAGATTGGCAAAGATGAAAAAGACTGGTGAGAGCCCATGTGGCAAAGGTGTGAGAAAAAGACATTCCCCATATGCTGCGAGAGGGTAAGACTTTTTGGAAACATAATTAAAAACCTGTAGACTTTTTGAGGAGAAAAAAAAACCCCACACACACTCAAAGTATACTATGTTGCATATTATGTGTGTGTGTTTGCTAATATACATACATACAAGAAACTTCTAAGACTGGTTGTCTCTGGGGAAGGGGCCTGCAGGTGGGAGGATCTGGAGGTAACGGAGACATGTTTCTTTTAAAAAGAGACACATCTACTTACACAGACAAGCAAGGCTACTTTGGGAGGCTGGGAGTGGGCCTGCTGAGGAACCTTCATTTTCCATACAGAACTTGTAGAATTTCCTCTCATCATCATGTATCAATCCTTCCATTTTTTTAAGTGAAAGAACAGTGAAGAGACAAGTGACTCTGGGCTGTGGGGTGCAGTCTCATGGTCCCTCAGTGTCAAGGCCTCCTCCGTCCTCACGGTACACTGCTTCCTCCTCACAGCAGGGCTTTGCCCCTCATATCTCTTACAGGCCACCCTCACCAAACTGGTAGCACAATCCACCTGGAAGCTGAGTTAACAGTCTCCACCCAAACTAAAAGGCCAGTTACTGGCCATTCCTCCTTCGGTAATGTGCCTTTCTCAGTAAGTGAGCTACACTTACTCCTAACATTGCCGGTAGAGGCAGCAACGGGAATTGGTTTTACTTCTACAATATGCCCAAATAGATCCTTTTATTCCCAAACCAATTCAGAAAAAAAAACAAAAGGCATTTGAAATGACAAAGATCACAGGCAAACCTTTCTCCCCTTGCTCGTCAGCGTCTGTGTCACTCTGAGCCAGTTCCTCTCTGTCACTGCCCAGGTCACTATCATCACTGCCCAGGTCACTATCGTCGTCGTCAGGAAGACCCTCTTCACTGCTCTCCTCGGCTGCAGCTCTCTTGACAGCTCTGGAATGCACAATACATAACTAAGGGCCTGGGTTGACGCCATTACCACTCGTTTACACAAATAACACCCGTTTTATAAGGTTTCTGCAGACTGTGCTATCCCTCGTGCATTCGCTTCTTATGAGCATCTATGCACAAGATATGACTGTGCATGTTGTTAACATGGGCATGTTATATGATAAAACTATCATTCACATGACACTTCTGCACTGAAGGGGGAGCAGGGAGGCAGGGGAAGATGTGATAAGGTTCCCTCTCAGAGGCCATCCTGAACATCCCGTTGTTTCAGAAAAGACTTGAGTAGCTTACCTCTTCTGAAACTGCACAGGTTTGGTCACCTTTGATTCTTCTTCCTCTTCAGTCTCCTCCTCCTCAGTATCATCTTCATCATCATCATCATCATCATCCTCTTCCCCCCTGTCATTCTCTTTAACTGATTCCTGTTGTTTAGGTTCAGGGTTCTTCCCCTCTCCTACAAAGGGCAGTAAGGACAGCTAACATAGTGCTCACCTGGAGCCCAGCACCCATTTTTAATCTCAACGAAGTGTTCTCAGAGGGCCTGATGACCTAACACCAATTGGTTTCTAAATGAAACTCAAGTTTGAAGTGTCCTGATTTTAAATGTTCCATCATTGACAGGGAGTTGTGGACACAATGAACTTAGACCTCACTTCTCATCACACCTGCCTCCAGGAGGGGCTTAGACTCAGTAGATCCTACATTTTAGGCCTGGAGACCAGAGAGTGCCGTTTGAATCAACAAACTGCTCTGAGCTCGTTTCTGAGCACACAGAAATTCCGTTTCTCTTACTCCAGAGTCATCCTTTTGGGTAAACTAATGCCAGCTCAGTATTCTCACGATGACAAGCAAGTTCCCGTATGCTTTTAACACAGACTCAAGAATTGTATCTACACAGTCCCCACTTTCACCCCAGGAGCCCACCCCTCGTGCCCACACCACAGCTTACGTGAGGTGGACTGAGTATCTTTATATTTATCCTTGGCCACAGCCCAATCCACAGCCACGGTCCGTCCTGTCAGATAGAAAAGGGGCCTCAGAAATGGTTTCCTCCTTCAACATCCCTATCTCCTGCAAAAGACTTCCCAGTCAGCAAAGACAGTAATGGAACCAGTAGAGACAAAGACAGCAGCGACTCTGGAAATGTTGGCCCTAAAAAGAAAACTCCCAGTAGCCGTTTATCCTTTTAACCCTTAACCTCTTGATCCTGGAACAGAAATGTCACCTTCTACAGCAGTAAATACTGTTATATTCACAATCCTGCAATAACGGGGATCAATGAGTAGATGCAAGGATGGGTACACAGGTTGAATGGGTCTGGGAGGGAGAGTAGATGCATACCCACAAATGTATAAAGGTTTGCCAGAGATATTTACCTTTGCTGCAAACATGGTGGTGGAGTATACAGGTGGCAAAGTTATGAAAACCTCTCAGACATACTAAACACCATGAGAGAAGGAGTCACTGGGTCTGGGGGCTCAGGACCTAGTCTCAGGAACACCAAGGTCAACCAGCTTTCAAGACAACCCAGAAAGATAATGTTCTACATCCTACTTTGGTGGACAATAACTGAGCTATTAAAATCTGATGAGCAGCTATTTAAGGTGTAACTATTAGTCGCTTCCTATCTAGAGCTCTGATAGCGTAGTGGTTACGAATCGGGCTGCAAACCGCAAGGTCAGCAGTTCGAAACTACCACCTGCTCCACGGGAGAAAGATGAGGCGTTCTGCTCCCGTAAAGATTAACAGCCTCGGAAACCCTTGTGCAGGGTCACTATGAGTCAGAACCGACTCCATGGCACATCACAACAACAACATCTAGAGTAAAGACGAGGTGAAGACATGTGAAGACACCTGGAAACAATTAGCCCAATGAACTAATGATCCAAGTAAACATCAGCCCCACAACCCTGAGACCAACAGAACTAGGGGGTGCCTGGTTACCACTACCAACTGCTCTGAAAGGGACCACATTAGAAGGACCTGGATAGAACAGGAGAAAAATGTGGAACAAAACTTGAAATCATAAAAAAATAGCAAGCCTACTGGTCAGACAGGGATTGGTACAAGCCCTGAGTCCACGGCCTTGGGTCACCTTTCAGGTCTAGAAAGGAACTCTCCCCCATGGCTCAACTGTCAGCCAAACAACAGACAGGCCTAGAAGGGGAATAGTATCACTAGTGAGGGACACACACCTTAGAGTAATCAACCATTTAAAATCCAAAGGGCAGCATTTATCCAAGGACAAGATTCAGAACAGGAAGTGGAATAAGTGATGTTATACTATGGGAATTGAAATTAATGAGATGAAACTAAATGTGTAACAATTGTTGAATGGAAAATTGATCTGCTCTGTAAACCTTCACCAAGTTCACAAAAGCTTTTATAAAAAGAAATGTTTGCATTTCTGTACAACCTTAACAATTATATCAGATGGAGTAAAAAACAGAATCAGAATAGTGTTCCCAGTTAGATTACCAAGTTTTCAGGCACACTGTCGTTGTTGTTATTAAGTGCCGTTGAGTGGTTTCCGACCCATAGCGACCCTCTATAGGGTTTCTGAGGAGCAGCTGGTGAGCTTGAACTGACAACCTTGCAGTTCAAACAGCTTTGCAGTCTGGTGCATTAACTCACAGCACACACCAGGACTCCTTTCAGGCACACTAGCAAGAAGTAAAATGGGCACCTTAATAATCTGCACCTTACTCCGAAGTTAAACGGTCTCTAAGCCAATCCCTTAACGAGACAAAGCCGTATCTGGTAAACGGACACCTGGAGCAGCTACAGCCAATTCAATAGTCGTGTCTGCTCAAACAGTAACAAGCACAGTGTAGAAGGAACCTGCAATCCCACATCCCAGAAACACCCGCCTGTGTGATCCATCACTGTTGTGGCTTCGTTTCCATCAGTGATGGAAAAACACTCATTCCCAAAGAACGGAAATGGAGCAATGGAAAGGTCCTTTCCAGACATGCCCTAAAAAGTGAAATAATGGGACTATTTCAGTCCAACGGCTTCAGTATCAGCAGCGAGGCTCTCCAGTGTCAGCAGCACTCACCTTGTGACAATGTAGGAAGCGGGTAACTGTGTCAGCTGACCCAAACACCAGAAATACCTGGGTCACTAATCTGGGTACAGAAAGCTCACCTTTGATCTCTTTCATGTTCATGCCTTTGAGAGCTTTGCCTGCTTCTAGGAGGTTCTTGAACTGAACAAATGCAAAGCCACGCATCTTTCCATCTGTGTGCAAACATATGTAAAAAGAAGTTAGAGTCAGCAGGTAGAGAGCCCAAAAACACTAAAACTTAGATGGAAATGAACCATACAGGTGGTCAAAACATGCCACAAAGCAGCCAGCCCTTCCCCAAAGCAAAAGGTGTGGTCTTCCTGCTGAGCACACCCTGGCTCAGGTCTGGCAGAAGAATGCACCTCTTCAAACTGCAACTAGTCTTCTAAGACTACTTCTGATATAACCAGAAATACAATCAGAGAATAATCACTATCAACTGAGTTTTTATCACTTGTTAAATACTGCGCTACACTTTATACATATCATTTTGGGCTCACAGGAAGAGCAAGTGTTGTGGGCCTTGTATTTCTATTTCAAATGGTGCTTAGTTTAAGAGCAAAAATGCTATATAATCTTAATCTCTCCAGCCCCATATCCTCACTTGGACAAGGAAGTTCCTTTAAACTTGTATTTCTATTTCACACGGTGCTTAGCTCAAGGATAATGTGGAAGAAGACATGTTACACAGTCTTAATCTAATCCAGACCAAATGAAGGTGTGCTAGCAGTACCTGGCTTTCTAGGAATGTTTACTTCTAGGACAGATCCAAATTGAACAAATATGGTCTTCAAGTCTTCTTCTGAACACTGAAACCAAAAGTGAAGAAAGTGAAAGAGAGATACAATCACAGGCAACAAACCTGAAACATCAACTGCCAAGTTAGCTCATTAGGAAAAACCTGAGTAATTTTACACCTTTTTTGCTTTTGAGACTACGACAGCAAACATCGAGATAGAGGGCACCTTTGTATTTAAGAGACAAAAAAGACACAAGTCAGAGAGATTTTTCTCTTTGCTCTTTGTCTGAAACCAATCCCCCCAAAAGGAATACATCTTTATACTTTTTACTAGCATCCTTAATAAAGTCTTGTTTATACAGGTCCACTTTTGTGAACTCAACAAGACTAAGGTTCATGTCCACCTCTCGTCTGTCAGTTTGATGTACTGCCTGTGTGGTGACTTGAGTGTGCTGTGATGCTGGAAGCTAAGCCACCAGCATTTTAAACACCAGCAGGGTCACCCATGGTGGACAGGTTTCAGTGGAGCTTCTAGACTAAGACAGACGAGGAAGGAAAGGAGGACCACTTCTGAATGGTTAGCCACTGGAAACCTTATGAAGAGCAGCAGAACACTGTCAGCTGTAGTGCTAAAAGACAAGCCCCTCAGGAAGGTACTCAAAATACCACTGGGGAAAAGCTGTTTCCTCAAAGTAGAGTCAACCATGATGACAGGAGTATATCAGAGCTTTGGGGACTTTCATTTGCTGATGGGGGAAGGCTCCAAATGAGGAAAAACAGAAGCAAATAGCCATCAATAATTGGAACATGGAACGTACATAGTGTGAATCTAGGAAAATTGAGTTGTCAAAAATGAAATGGAATGATTAAAGATCAATATTCTAGGCATCAATGAGCTAACATGGACTGCCACCTTGAATCAGACCATCAGATGGTTTACTATGCTGGGAACATGAAATGAAGAGGAATGGTGTCTCATTCATTGTCAAAAAGAACACTGCAATGTTGCAAATGCAAAGGTAGACGTTTTGTAACAAAAGGAGGGGAGTGGTTGATCTTGCAGTCCAGGAGCGGAAGTACCTGGGACCATCAAGGGAGAAGATCGGAGTGCGGGACCCTATCCAGAGAAGCAGCGATGACAGAGATGGAGGCAGAGAAGATGATGTGGAGAGATGGAGTGGCTAGGGACTCTGGGAGGGTGAGGGTCTGTGTGTTGATGGCCAGAGAGCAGGCTTGTGGGGTATACACTTTGGCTGTTTGATGACGCATGCAGGGAATTGTAATCATTGTAATGAAACTAAATAAGGTAGGATGAATGTAAAGCTAATGTTCTCCCACATACACAATCACATAATTCACAATAAAAACTTTAAAAAAAAAAAAAAAAACCATTTCAAGATCACTCTTGAAGTACAATCCTGTGATAGGATAATATCCATATGTCTACAAGGAAGACTGGTTAATATCATTACTATTCAAATTTACGCAACAACTACTAAAGCTAGTGATGATGAAATTGAAGAATTCTACCAACTTCTTCAGTGTGAAACTGACCAAACATGCAATCAAGATGCACTAATAATTGCTAATGACTGGAATGGAAAAGTTAGAAAAAAGAGGAAGGATCAGTAGTTGGAAAACATGGTCTTGGTAACAGAAATGATGCTGGAGATAGCATGGTAGAATTTTGTAAGATCAATCACTTATTTATTGCAAACTATCTTTTTCAACACCATAACCAGTGACTACATGTGTGGGAAGAGGTAGTGGAGAAACTCAATACCATCAGCTTAGACAAAGCCAATGGTCAAGTGTAAAACAGTTCAGGCTGAAGCTGAAGAAAATTCAAACAAGTCCACAAGAGCCAAAATATGAACTTGAACATACCCCACCTGCACTTAGAGACCATCTCAAGAACAGTTCTGATGCATTAAACACTAATGACCAAAGACCAGAAGAGTTGTGGAACGACATCAAGAACATCATATAGGAGGAAAGCAAAAGGTCATTAAAAAGACAGGAAAAAAAGAAAAGACAAAAGTAGATGACAGAAGAGACTCTGAAACTTGCTCTTGAACATAGAGAAGCTAAAGGGAATGGAAGAAATGAGGAAGTAAAAGAGCTGAACAGAAAACTGCAAAGAGCAGCTTGAGCTGACAAAGTTATATAATGAAATGTGCAAAGAATAAGAATTAGAAAACCAAAAAGGAAGAACACATTCAGCATTTCGCAAGCTGAAAGAACTGATGAGAAAATTCAAGCCTTGAATTGCTATACTGAAGGATTCTATAGGCAAAATATTAAATGATCAAAATATGAAAGGATCAAAAGAAAATGGAAGTTGTACAATTACTGTACCAAAAAGAAATGGTCACTGGTTAACCATTTCAAGAAGTAGTACACGATGATCAAGAACTGATGATACTGAAAGAAGAAATCCAACCTGCACTGAAGGCACTGGAGAAAAACAAGGCTCTAGGAACTGACATAATACAAACTGAACTCTTTCAACAAACTGATGCAGCAATGGAGGCACTCACTCATCTATGCCAAGAAATATGAACTACAGCTCTTCGCCAACTGATTAGAAGAGATGGAGATTGTGCCCATTCCAAAGAAAGGTGAACCAATGGAATGTGGAAATCATCGAACAGTATCATTAATATCACATACAAATAAAATTTTGCTGAAAATAATTTTTAAATGGTTGCAACAGCACATTGATGAAGAACAGCCAGAAATTAAAAGCTGAATTCAGAAGAGAACATGGAACTAGGCATAATCCTTTTGATGTCAGATGGATCTTGGTTGAAAGCAGAGAATACCAGAGAGATGTTTACTTGTGCTTTATCCACTATGCAAAGGCTTTCAACTGTGTGGATCATGACAAAGTATGGATAACATTGCAAAGAATGGGTGTTCCAGAACACTTAATTTTACTCATAAGGAAACTGTACATAAACCAAGCGAAAGTTATTACAAAAGAACAAGAGGATTCTGAATTGGCATAAAATCAGGCAAAGCGTGCACCAGGATCATATCCTTTTACCACATTTATTAAAACCGTATGCTGAGCAAATAAACTGAGAAGCTGGATTAGCTGAAGAAGAGCATGGCATCAGGGTTAGAGGAAAACTCATTAGCAACCTGTGATATGCAGATGATACAACTTTGCTTCTTGGAAGCAAAGAGAACTTAAAATGCTTACTGACGATCAAAGTCAGCTTTCTGTTGAATTGCACCTCAATGTAAAGAAAACTGGATCAATAAATAACATCATGATAAATGGAGAAAAGATCGAAGTTTTCAAAGACTTCATTTTACTTGGATCTACAATTAATGCTAATGGAAACAGCAGTCAAGAAATCAAACAATTTATCAGGCAAATCTGCTGCAAAAGACCTCTTTAAAGTATTAAAGAACAAAGATGTCCCTTTGAAGACTGAGGTGTACCTGACGGAAAACATGGTATTTTTAATCACCTCATGCGCACGTGTAAGTTGGACAATAAGTAAGAATACATGATATATTTGAATTACGGTGTTGGAGAAGAACATTAAAAGTACCATTGACTGCCAGAAGATCAAACTAATCTGTCTTGGAATAAGTGCAGCCAGAATGCTTCTTTCTGAGAAGTAAGACAGTGGACTTGTTGTCAGGAGGGATCAGTCCCTGGAGAAGGAATCATGCTTGGTAAAATGAAGGGTCAGTGGAATAGAGGAAGATTCCCAAAGAGACAGACTGACTGACACAGGACAACAGCAGGAGGCACAAGCATAATCACTGTGAGAACGGTGCAGGACAGGGCAGGGTTTCCTTCTATGACACAGAGGGTTGCTATGAGTTGAAATCACTCAGAGTTGACAACTAACAAGAACACCAAAGGTTCATGTCCAGAAGGAACGAAGCCCAACTACGTCCTTCTGGAGAGGAGTTTCACCACCAAGCAGCATTCATTTTCTTCTGCCACTTACCTTGAAGCTCAGGTTCCGAATAATTAATCTGGCTTTCTTATCTGCCACTTTGGTTTTTTTAGGCTTCAGTGTCTTCTTTGGGGATTCCAAATTTTCTAAATAAATAAACAACTGGAATAAGTCTAGGTTTCAAAACTACACACCACTAGGCCCAGAGCAACACAAGCAAAAAGCTATTGGCTACAGATGGCATTTTTCACAGTGCTAAAGCGTGGCAGCTCCCAGGAGCAGCACTTTTCCATACTTAAGGAGTAAACAAAGACTAAAAGTAGTAACAAACAACACTGGATGCTTTGGGATACTGAAAAGGCATTGGGGAAGCGTTCAGTTCTAGAAGGCCCCTGTACCCACTCTCTTTCTTGGTCCGTGTTCCTCTTCATCCTGGGGGACCTCCTGCAGTGATAAGAAACTCACCATTTTCCTCCTTTTCCTTGGACTTGTTCCTTAGTTTTTTCTTGGCAACAGTTACATTGATCTTGCAGCCTTTGAAGGTGGTAATCTCCTTAAGAGCCCTCTGAACATCTTCCAGCATCGAAAAAGTGACATAGCCAAAACCTCGGCATTCCTTACTCCCTGCAGCAATGGGAGAAGAGAGGGAGGTGGGGAGTACAGATGCAGTAAGCCAGCAGAGGGCGCAGTGGATTCAATTCCCAGCCCACACACCTCAGGCAGTCACCACCTTTCTGTCAGCAGAGGCTTGTGTATGTGTTGCTATGATGCTGACCCGGTTTCAGCGGCACTTTCAGAATAAGACAGACTAGGAAAAAAGGCCTAGTGATCTATTTCTGAAAAAGCAAGCAATGAAAATCCTACGGATCACAATGATCTGGTGCCACGGCAGCTGACAACACAGCAGCAGATACATGCGGGCCATCCTGTTATTTTGCCCGAATTCCCAGGAGGGGAAGAAACAAGACTGACGTTACAGGTTCCTTCCCCACTTTGCTTAGAAACGATCAGCTTCCTTTCTCCTAATCCAGTGTCTCTGCTGTTAGCATGGTTTCCCGTTCTTGATCATGCCAAGAGCATGAAGGATTTGTAACATATGCTCTGTCCCCCAAAGAGAAATCAACACCAAAGCAAATAGGAAAGACAAGTATTCAAAACGCAATGCCCTCCCGTCAATTCAGACTCACAGAGACCCTACAAGTCAGAGTAGAACTGCCCGGCCCACAGGATTTGTAAGGCTGTTACGTTACAGAAACAGACTGCTACAGCTTTCTCCTGTGGAGCAGCTGGTTGGTTTGAACCGCCTGCCTTTAAGTTACCAGCCAGGCACATTTAACCACTGTGCCACCATGGATCTACCAGGAAATGTGAAATATACAAAAAACCAAAGCCAAACCCACTATCATTAAGTTGATTTGGACTCATGGTGACCCTGTATGGTTTCTGAGATGGTAAATCTTTATGGGTTTGAGCCACTGACCTTTCAATTAGCAGTCCAATGCCTAACCCACAGTGCCACCAGGGCTCCTCCAGGAAAGAGAAGCTTCAAACTTAGAGTGTAGTGAAATAGCGGCTCCTCAGAAATGGTAAGCAATGAATGCAGGCCACGCCAACTGAAGGACTACGAATGCCCTGGTGGCACTGCAGGATAAGCAACGGGCTGAGAACACAAGGTCAACAGTGCAAGCCCACCAGCTGCCCCACGGGAGAAAGATGAAGCTTTCTGCTCCTGTGTAGATTTGGTGGTGGTGGTTGTATGCTGCTGAGTTGGTCCTGACTCATAGCGACTCTGCGTAGGGTGTCCAAGGCTGTAAACCTTTATGGGAGCAGAAAACCTCATCTTTCTCCTGCGGAACGCCTAATGGACTCAAACTGCTGGTCTTGTGGTTAGCAGCCCAACACACAGCCCACTATGCTACCGGAGCTGCTTCTGTCAATATTACAGCCTTGGAACGTTTATAAGGGGTCACTATGAGTTGTAATTGACTCTCTGGCTGTGAGTCTGGTGTTTGAGTTTTCATGAGCCTGGTGCAGCACTGTGGGTTAATGCGCTGGAGTGTAAGTCATTTCAACCAAAAGGTCAGCAGTTCAAGCTCACCAGCCCCTCCTTGGAAACTCTATACAGGGTCACTATAGGTCGGAACCAACTCAACAACACTTAACAACAACACAACAAGGATCCTATGGACTCCTAGTGTGGCACTCTAAGATCAGCACTGTACTGTGAACACAAGGTCAGTGGTTCAAACTCACCAGCTGCTCCTCAGAAACCCTACACAGGGTCACTATGAGTTGGAACCTACTCAATGGCACTTAACAACAAACAACACCAAGGATGCTATAATCCTGTAACTGAAAGATATTCACAGCAAATTAAAGCTTTCCAAAACAAAACCAAAAACCCCCATAACTTAACCAGGGCTCTTTTGTGCTTTCTCCAGGACCCTACAAATGTAATGAACACAGAGAAGGAATTAGGAACAAGCTGATGCATAACTACAAATTTGTTGTAATCTACCTTTGCTCTTCTGGGGTAAGCTTTTTGAGTGTCATAGTTTTGTCAATGTAACCATACATTGACAGTAAAATTTTAAGTAACTGATTCATCAAAAAAGGAAAAGGACAGACTGCATATACTCTGCCTACTACCTGCAGCAGCAGTGACGGGGCTCCTATGCTCGGCTGCTTTCTCAACTACCCTGGAGCCAGCTTCAAATGCAAGCCTTTTCTTTGACATGGGAGCCTGATCCATGTAAACGGATTAAAGCACACGGGTAATCTGGAGATCAGTTTCTCTGCTCACAAAAGCACTCATCTTTCAGAAAACAAGAGCAAAAAAACTCAAGGCTTACAAGCTTTCAAGAGGGAGCCTAGTTCCAGAGGGTGCAGGGGAAGGTAGAATCTTCACTGAATGGTTTCCAACCTGTCTGGATGGGGCTGATGAAAGGAGTTGGGGATAAGACTCTTGTGGTACAATAGTGAATAACTGCTACCAGGACTGACTGTGAGGGTCAGAAATGTAAAGGTGGATGTTTT
>NW_006408559.1:941358-946014 GCF_000296735.1 Chrysochloris asiatica
ATTGATGGAATATAAATTGAAATCTTTCAATGAACTGTTGCAGCACTGGAAACACTCACTCATCTATGCCAAGCAATCTGGAAGACAACTACCTGACCAAATGACTGGAAGAGATCAATATTTGGGCCCATTCCAAAGAGAAGTGATCCAACAGAATGTGGAAATCATTGGACAGTATCATAATGTCCCATGCAAGCAAAATTTTGCTAAAGATAATTTTTAAATGACTGTAACCATACATTGACAGAAAACTTCCAGAGGTTCAAGCAAGATTCAGAAGAGGGCATCAGATGGATCTTGGCTGAAAGCAAAGAATATAAAAAAAGATGTTTACTTTTGCTTTATTGACTATGCAAAGGCTTTCAATTGTGTGGATCATGACAAGCCACACAACATTTTGGAGAATGAGTATTATGGAACATTTAATTGTGCTCATAAGGAACCTGTACATAGACCAACAGGTAACTGTCCAAACAGAACAAGGGAACACTGGTTTAAAATTAGGAAAGGTGTGTACTAAGGTTGTATTCTTTCACCATACTTAGTCAATTTGTATGCTGAGCAAATAATCTGAGAAGCTGGATTATATGAAAAAACAAACAAACACGGCATTAGTATAAGATAAAGACTCATTAACGACTTGCAATACGCCGTTGATACAACCTTGCTTGCTGAAAGAAAAGAGGACTTAAAATGCTTACTGATGAAGATCAAAGACCACAGCCTTCAATATGGGTTGCACCTAAAAGTAAAGAAAACAAAGTCCTCACACTGAACCAATAAATAACGTCATAAATGGAGAAAAGATTGAAGTAGCCAAAGACTTCATTTTGCTTCGATCCATAATCAATGCTCATGGAAGCAAGAGTCAAGAAATCAAATGATGTACTGCATTAGGCAAATCTGCTGCACAAGACCTCTTTAAAGTGTTCAAAAGCAAAGATGTCAGTTTGAAGACTAAAGTGCACCTGACCCAAGTCATGGTATTTTCAGTAACCTCATATGCATGCAAAAGTTGGACAGTGAACAAGAAAGATTAGAGAAGAATTAATGCATTTGAGTTATGGTGTTGGAAGAGATTAAAAGTACCATGGACTGCCAAAAGAACAAACTCATCTGTATTAAGTAGTCAGAGTGCTCCATGGAAGCCAGGACGGCCAGACTTTGGCTCTCATACTTCGGGCATATTATTGGGAGGGATCCATCCCTGGAGAAGGATATCATGTTTGGTAAAATGGAGGGTCTTAGAAAAAGTGGAAGACCCCCAATGAGATGGATTGGCACAGTGGCAGCAACAATGGGCTCAAATGTATCAATGATTGTGAGGTTGGCACAGGACCAGGCAGTGTTTTGTTCTGTCGTACATAGGGTGGCTATGAGTTGGTACAGACTCCATGGCACCTAACAACAACATGTAAATTTCAAGAGTGCCTTAGTGTCAGTAAGCCTTGTTGTTGTTCTTAAGCACTTTGTTGTTATTGCTGTTAAGTGTCTTGTTGTTTTGCGTGTCCTCAATCAGTAATGACTCATAGTGACTCTGTCTAGAGTTTCCAAGGAGCTAGCTGCTGGTGGGTTTTAACCACTGACCTTGTGGTTAGCAATCCCACGCTTATCCTACAGTGCCACACCAGTACTCTTTACAGACGCTTTACTCAAAATTAGTAATCATCATTATTACCAAGTAAGATGTTATAGGTGAATGCCTGTAACAAACTGAATGTGCTTTAGAAACTCAAGGGAATGCTTTAACTTAAATAAACACATCTATTGTTGTTGTTAAGTGCCTCTGAATCAAGTAGTGACCCATAGGTTGAAAGGGTAAGAGAGGAAGAATATGATATATATATATACTTATATATCCCACATATATACAAGAGTTTGAACGAAGATATTTGTACATGACTATTTTTCTTTCCTGAAAACGCAACTCTGAATGTCGTGCAGCATACAGCAAGCAAATGATGAAAACTTCCTAAATATTATCAAGCATCTTAATGCAATGATTTGATGGGCCTGGAGCTCAGGCCCATAGTCTCAGGGGACACCATGGTCAATTGGCTTAACATAGTCCAGTGACAATGTTCTACATGCTGCTTGGGTAAGTAGCATACAGGATCATGAAAACTCATAAGCGGCTATCTAAGGTGCAGCTACTGGTCTCTCCCTGCGCAGAAGAAAGAAGAGTGATAAGTACTGAAGAAGCTTGGAATCTATTAGTCCAATGGACTACTAGAACACGTGAACATCAGTCGCCACAACTCTGAGACCAAAACAACTAGACAGGACCTGGCTACCACTACCAACTTCCCTGAAAGGGATCACATTAGAAGTTCCTGGATAGAGTGGGAGAAAATGCAAAGCAAAACTCAAAATTATTTAACAACAACAACAAAAAAAACAGGTTTACTTGTCAGAAAGAGACTGGAGGAACCTGAGGCTACGTAGCCACCCTCCGCCACCCTCCAGGTCTGGAAAGGAGCTCATCCTCATGGCCCAATTTTCCACCAAGCAGTAGGTAGATTTATCAGGGGGAGCTGGGGGGAATAACACCAACAAAATATGCTCACCATGGAATGGTCAATCATCCTATATCAAAAGGGCAACAATTTCCTAAGGACAAAAGTTGAGAAAGCATGGGAAAGTGAATGAACATAAATATAAACCACAGGGAGGAAACAGGGTAACTGTTGTGGCAAGGAGGGGATTGTAATCATTGAGAAGAAACAATGTGTGTGATTTGTTGAATATAAAGCTGATGATCTTGTCTGTAAACCCTCACTGAATTCACAGTAAACAGTTGCAAAAAAAAAGAAAGAAAGAAACGCAGAGGAAGTGGGATAAATGATGTTACATTTATCATTGCAAACACTGAGAAGAAACATAGTGTAAGATTAGTTGAACGTCAAACTGATGACCTGCCCTATAAAACTTCCTTCAATTCACAATAAAAAGGTCACGCAATCCCGAGCTGATCCTACAGCGGCACATCAGGACTTCATGCTAAGTCACAGAGACCCTGTACAGGGTTTCAGAGGAGCTGGTGGGTTTGAACCGCTAACCTTGTAGTTCGCAATCCAGTGCTTATCCTACACAGTGCCACACCAGGACTCCGTGAACATGTCAGAGTCCGTCTGAAAAAGAAAATCAATTCCCAGTCTCTTCTCTTAGGGACAGGTAAAGAATTCTACGGTTTCCTAAAGTTTAGGAGGATGTCCTGGCCCCCATCCCACTCCCGGGATACCCGAGCCGGATCCTCCACCGCCGCCCCTACCTTTCTCAGTCACCACGAAGCACTGCTTCACTGGCCCAACCTGACTGAACAGCTCCTCCAGCTGCTCACTGCGAGCCGAGGACGGGAGGCGGCCCACAAACAGCGTCAACCCCGCCATTAAACTGGACACCCACACTGTGTGTGGCCGCAAGGGAACCTGTCGGAGCACGCGAGGCAGAGAACGGGAGGGCCACGCCAACTTGCCTGGTGACACCGGAAGTGCAAGGGCTCGTTGCTCAAAAGGGTCCGGGGAAAAATGCAGTGAAATGCGGAACAAACGTTCCGGAGTGAAAAGATAAAGCCGCTCCAGGGCAATCCATTGGCCCCACCTCCACTTCCAGTCCCAGCACCTCCCTCCGGTCCCCGTGGGGAAACTTGGCATCTTTTCTTCCTAACCTGATTAAAAACTTCATCTCGAAGACTTGGAACTAACTCTCTAGGGCGAGCAAAGAAAGTCGTTTATTGTTACTGTTTTTGTGCCTTCGAGTCTTACTGACTCACAGCGACCCTGATGAAGGGGCCGTCCCTGGAGAAGGATATCATGTCTGGTAAAGTGGAAGGTGGAGAAAAAGAGGAAGAGCCCCCAAGGAGATGGATTGGCATAGTGGTGGTGGCCATGGGCTCAGGATTAGCAATGATTGTGAGGCTGACACGGGACCGTGCAGTGTTTCCTTCTGTTGTGCAGAGGGGTCGCTATGAGTCGGTGGCAAACACCAACATAGGGTTTCCAAAGAGTAGTTGGTGGGTTTGATAGTCCAATGCTTATCCTACAGCGCCACACCAGGACTCCAGTCATTTATTAATGGGTACTTATTGAAACACTTCCACAGATTCCTAGGTTAAACCAAAACCCATCCCCACTCATGCCAATCCCGTGTGTTGGCTGTAATCTTTACAGACCAGGGTTTTCTTCCACTTGGATGAGTTGGAACCACCCCAGGGCCTCAATGACTGCTTTTCCTGGAATTAAATCATCAGGCCTTTCTTAGGAAGTGCCTCTGGGGGAACTTGAACCAACTAATGAACCATTCACACCACCCAGGAATTACTGTTCCCAGATTATGTGCACAAAGAGCAATGAGAAGGTACAAGTAGACACAAGTATATCACTTTCATCATCCTATTCTCAAAAGAATGCATCAAGAGAAGATGGAAGGAAAATACAGAATCATTGTATCAAAAGGAAATGGTTAATTAATGTTCAACCATTTCAAGAGGTACCATATGAACAAGAGCCAATGATACTCAGGGAGGAAGTCTAAAGTGCATGGAAAGAATTGGCAAAGAACAAGGCACCAGGAATTGATGGAATCAAAATTGAAATCTTTCAAGAAAGTGAGGCAGCACAAGAGGCACTCACTCATCTCTGCCAAGAAATTTGGAAG
>NW_006408559.1:947193-958063 GCF_000296735.1 Chrysochloris asiatica
GGTAAGATGAAGGGTAAGAGAAAAAGAGGAAGACCCCCAACGAGATGGATCGGCCAGGTATCATCATTGATGGCGTCAAGTGTGGCAGCGGTAGTGAAGTTGGCCCAGGATCGGACATTGTTTTGTTCTGCTGTGCATGGGGTCGCTATGAGTCAGTTCCGACTCGATGGTACCTGACAACAACAACAACATTCTCAAAAGAGACGTCTGCCACCCTCAGCCTACCTATACCAGTTCACAGGAAAATATATCGACACTAAAGCACACACAGACATAGATCAGACACGATTATCCTTTCAGTAAGTATTTGGTCCTACTAAGTGCCAGGCACTGAGGAAGAAAACTGATGAGCTAAAACTAGTCCCTGCCATCATGGAGAATAATCCACTAGGTGTGGTGCTGTGTGTTAATGCGCCAGACTGCAAAGCCATTTACACTGCAAGGTTGGCAATTCAACCTCACCAGCTGCTCCTCGGGGACCCTAAACAGGGTCGCTATGGGTCGGGACCGACTCAACAGCACTTAACAACAACAACAACAATGGGAAAGACTCGGTGTGTCGCTGTAGGATCAGCATTGGATTGTGGACAGGTCAGCAGTTCAAACCTTGGAACCCCTATACAGAATTGCTGCGAGTCGGAACCGACTCAACATTGCTTAACAACAGCAACTGGGGGCAAAAGACTTAGCCAAAATGATTTTATAAATAAATCACAGCATGGGGATTTCGCATCTGACACACCCAAAGCAAACATAACATTCAGCTTATACACATAGAACCCAAGTCTTTCCAGGATAGAGGAGAAGAGCTTCCCTTAAATCAGCTGATCAGACAGACTGTAGACTGAGGGGTCCCACTAGCCTGAATCTAGGTGTTTCTGATTCTGAAACACAGAGAGTGTTTGCCATCCCATTGCGCCTAGGAAGTGATCTGTGTGGGAGACTATTGAACTCCTTAGAATACTTAGCGGGTAAAAGTACATAATGCTTTACTAAAATAATTACCTTTAAAGAATAATTTCATGAGCATTTAGTAGATCATAGGAGTCCTGGTGTGGCACTGTAGGATAAGGTCAGTTGAACCGCAAGATTGGTGGTTCAAACTCACCTTAGAAACCCTATACAGGGTCATTGTGAGTTGGAACTGACTTGGCGACACTTAACAACAACAACATAGTAGGCTACAAAGAGGACTGAAGAAAGACCAATGCATTTAAATTATGGTGTTCAAAAGTAATATTGAAAATACCATGGAATATCAGAAGAATAAACAAATCTGTGTTGGAAGAAGTACAGCTTGAATGCTCCTTAGAAGCGAGATTAGCAAGACTTCATCTCTTTTTCTCTGGACATGTTGTCAGGAGGGATCAGTCCCTGGAGAAGGACATCATACTTGGTAAAGTGGAGGCTCAACTGATAAGGATTGGCACAATAGTGGCAACAATGTGCTTAATCATAACAACAATTGGTAGGGTAGTGCAGGACTGGGCAATGTTTCATTCTGTTATGCACAGGGTCACTTGAGTTGGTACTGACTCCAGGGAACCGAACAAAAACAACAACCTAGTAAGTAGGTAAGGCCCCAGCTCCCTGCCATCAAGTCAATTTCAATTCATACTGTTGTTAAGTGGAAACCATTCCAACTCATAGTGACCCTGTATAGGGTTTACAAGGAGCAGCTGGTGAGTTTCAACTACCAACCTGGCAGTTCAAACCCACCTTGTACTCCAGTGCTTATCCTACGGTGCCACCCCAGAACACTCCGCATTTTGCCTTATGGGTGACACCCCTAGGGCAGAGTAGAACTGCCCCCAGGGCTTCCAGAGCTGTCAATCATTCTGAAAACAGACTGCCTTCTCTTTCACCTGCGCAGCAGCTCATGGGTTCAAACCGCCCACATTTCGATTAGCAGCCCAATGCTTAACCCACCATGCCACCAGGGCTCCTACTTGGTGGGTAGAAAATTCAAAAGGTACAGTGAAATGTAAATTTCCCTTTCTCCCCAAACCCCATCCAAATGCAAGACATTTTAGATGAATGGATGTCTGGTTGATAATGCTGGGGAGGATGGGGAGTGGGGGGTGGAGTGCAAATATCAGATTTATAAATAACTGTTGGTGTTAAGTGTCATCAAGTCAGTTTGACTCAGGGGACGCCTTACAAATACCTAGTTCCAGGTAAGTAATGGAGTAAATAGTGTGTGCTGTAGGATATGCACGGGACTGCTAACCATAAGGATGGCGGTTCAAACCCACCAACCTCTCCTTAGAAACTCTATTCAGGGTCACTGTGAATTGAAACAGACTCAATGGCACTTAACAACAACTTAAAATAATATATGCTTAAAAGAAAACACTACAGTTGTTTTCATTTTTAAATGTATGACTCAGAAAAAGAGGCATTGAAATATAAAACAGATTTTTTTTAAGGCTACTGGGTTAATCCCATCCAGGATAGAGACAAATAGACAAAGGAAATGGAATGGGTCATGTGAGTAAAGTTGGTTTGGGATTCCACATTCCTCCCTCTTTTTTCTCCTCCTCACTTTCCCCTCCCCACTTAGGAATCAAAATTCCATCCCCCAAAGGCTAAACAACGTGCACCAGGCTCTAGCTGTGGTGAGACCTGCCCAGTTCTGGCACAGCGTAGACAGTGAAAGGAACCCTGAGAAAGCTATTCCAAAATCCCTTTAAGGACTCTACCCCCTGACCGCTACAATGCTTTCCCCAAAAAACAAAAACGCTGCCTTTGAATCAATTCCAGCTCATAGAAACCCTATAGGACAGAATAAAACGGCTCCATACAGCTTCCCAGGCTATAAATCTTTACAGATGCAAATCTCATCTTTCTCCTGCAGAGCGACTGGGGATTGAGCCACGAACTTTTCCATTAGCAACCTGACTCTGTACTACCCTGCTACAATGCTAAGCTTTAAATGCTTATGACCCAGACCTTCCTAAAAGACAAACTGTGTCCCTGTTCTTTCTCATGGGGGGGGGGGGGAGCAACAAGCACCCACCATGCAGAGCTCTGACTGCTAGGAGGGAGCCATAGTGTAGCTGACCCCTCATATCCTCTTCCAGGGTGGGACTTGCCTCCCCATCTCCATCTCCCAGTCTCAACCGCAGCCCCCTTCGGTTTCTATCCTGGAGAGGTTGTATGGTTCGTGAATCGGGAATATTTGCTCATCCATCTGCCCAGGACACATGCAGCGTTCTTTATTAAATAGCAGGAGGCAGAATGTCCTGCCCCACACCAACGATGTGGCTTCCAGGGGAAATAAACTGCCAGCCGCCCCTCATCCATCACTGTGCAGGAGCAGGGAAAGGAAGAGAAGCTGTTCTCAGGCAAATTCTCCCAGACCCCATCCTTTTACAAGCCAAGACTTCTTAGAACACCAAATACTCCTCCTTGTTACTGCTCCTCGCAATTCTAATGAATTACTTGTGCTATTGTGATTAATTCTTTATATGATTAGTTGTTTCTACTTCATAAATTCAGTGTTGGTGTCAGCCTCTGAATATCCAGAACCCAGCCCAGTGTTTGTTGCTGTTGCTGTCAAGTTGGTTCCGACCCATAGTGACCCTGTATAGGGTTTCTGAGGAGCAGCTAGTGAATTTGAACCACCAACCTTGTGGTTCAAACCAACCTTGAGGTCGAGTGCTTATCCTACAGTGCCACACCAGGACTTCCAGCCTGGTATAATCACTCAAATATTATTATCTTTAAATAGAATGAATAAATACATATTTGTCTCTTAGGCCTCCACCAAAACCAAACCAAACCAACTGCCATCGAGTCTTTCAGACTCACTTTTTTTTTTTAAAAAAAAAGCTTTTATTATGAATTAAATGATAGTTAACATTGTAGAAAAGCAGGTTTGCACTCAACCAATCATATTTTATTTCATTGCAATGATTACAATCCCCTCCATGCACCATCGGTTAACAGTATTGTCCTCTATTCCCTCTTTTTTGTTGTTGTTGTTGTACACAATAGCACACAAGAATATATAATCATTTAAACAACCAAAAGGCACATTTTGTAAGCCAGCCTCCTGCTCACCAGCACACAGCCTTTCTTTTTCCATGAGTCTAGAGTCTTTAGCTATCCTATCTCTGCACACCACCACCTCTGCTTACATCTCCAGTGTCACTGTTTCTTTGGTTAGGATCCCATGTTCTGCTCCTGCTTGATGATCCTAGGGTCCCTCTGTTCCAGGAATACAAGATTAACTACTCCCCACTTTTTGTTACACAACTTCTACCTTTACAGTTGTGATCATCACAATTAGTCGTGGTAACAATTGCTATTGAATCAAAAACTCCTATCCCCATCTCCTCTTACCATACCTATCTAGACAAGATGAAAACAATTCAGTAGGGATTCTACCTCCACCCCCCCACCCCGCCCCTTGCTCTGAAACTAAACTCCATCTTGAAAACTTTTAAGTTGGCCACTTCATGCCTTTATAATCCCACCCCCTGCCGTTTTAGGTAGCCAATGTCTAAATTGCCCATCCCTATCAACCCTGTGTACTGAGGGGATAGGCTTGATCCTTGATGTGAAGACTCCTTCCCTCTCAGTTGGTATTTTGCTGATTCAGTGTTTTTTGTTTGTTTGTTAGGTGCTTTGGAGTCAGATCTGAGTCATAGTGACTCTGTATAAGGTTTCTGAGGAGCAGCTGGTGGGCTCGAACCATGAGCCTTGTGGTTCAAACTAACCTTGTAGCCCAGTGCTTTATCCTATAGCACCACACCAGGATTCCATTCTGACTCATAGTGACCCTGTATAGGGTTCCTGAGACTGTAAGTCTTTACAGAAGCAGTCTCATCTTTCTCCTGCAGAGTGACTGGTGGGCTTGAACTGCTGCCCTTGAGGTTAGCAGGTCAATTCCTAGCCCATCAGGACTCTTTCAGTCTAAGGACTGGAACAGAAGAGTGTGTGTATTAGAATCTACCTGAAAACCTTCTGGGAACTCTGCTTTGGGTATGGGATGAGACATAAGACAAAATAAACCAAAGTCTTGGCCTCTTCATGAATCCAAAGTGTTGTGGTAATTCTTGCTGAGAAAAATTGGAGCTCAATGCAAAAGAAGTATTGGGGCCGGCGAATACAGGCCTATAACTCCCCCCACCCCTAAACACACACACAATCCACTGCCAATTCCTATCATAGTGACCTTGTAGGACAAATAGAACTGCTCTATAATTCTAGGGTTCCCAGAAGCAGACTGCCATATCTTTCTCCCACTGAGTGGCTGGGGGGCTGGAACCATTGACCTTACAGTTATCATCCAAGTTCTTAGTCACTGCACCACCAGGGATACACACGCACACATACACACACTCTTCTAACCAGCCCCATCCAGAGCTTCCAGACAGAAAAGGAGTATGTGTGTGAATGAAGGACCCTTGAAGGGAGTGTGTGAGAGAGAGCAGCTGGCAAGGCTCAGGATGAAGAGAAGATGGAGTGTGAGGAGAGGTAGATGAGAGGCAGACGGAAAGGTAAGTGGAGAAGCAAAGGAGCGATTTCTCAGAGCAGCAAATCCAAGGCACAAAGCAGTACTGAGGCATCCAGCCATGGCCACTACGACACCAGTGAGAAATGGCCATAATTAGGAGGCTGGCAGTTCTCTGGGCCTCAGCCCAGAGTGACGATGCAGCAAGAATGTTTGAGGCAAGGCAAGCAGAGTCAGGTGATGCAGGAGACTCCAGCCCATCCTTCAGTCGCGCCTGCGCCAGCATCACTCTCCCCTCATTTCTCTTTCCCACTAAGACCCTCGCCCTCCCACAAATGTGACTGGCCCTCCTCCCACTCATCAAACCCTGGACACCTCTCTCAGCCAAGGCAGAGCTTCTTCTATGAGGAGAGTAGGGCCTTCATCCTTCCACGGGCCCAGGCTGTGGTCCAGACCCCATTGCCTACCTGCTTCCCTCAGCTCTCAGCCCCCTTCCCATAGCCCAACAAGCCAATGGACAGAACTGGAAGAAAATCCACTTGGGTTCCTGTCTTTCCACATCAAGCCCAGTGTGTGTACCCTGCAGGCCTCCCTGTGATGTGCAGGACGACTGCCAAAGCGCTGCTGCCTGTCCTTTTCAACCCTCACTCTGAGAGCTCAGGGTCAAATGCTTTGGCAGTGGAGGGCCATAAAGCGCCTAGTGGCTGACGTTCATGGGTCTTTCTGCATTGCTCTAGGAGCTGGAGGCAGGGAGGTGGGTGAAGGTTAGGGAAGACAGGAAGGACCTGCGTGCTGTGTGTGGGGAGGGGTGGGCAGGTAGAAGGTGAACCCAATCTTGAAAAGACCCTGATGGTAGTGAAGAAAGTAGTTTTCTTTATGAATCCCAAACTGTGGGAAACTGGCAGGGGAGTTGCCGGGGATCCCAGCTCAATGTAACCAGGCCCTTTGGTGTGTGGATCAGCATATCCATTAAGAACTAACTAGTCTCTAGCCAAGGAGCTCTGGTAGTGTAGTGGTTATGAATCGGGCTGCAAACCTTAAGGTCAGTAGTTCGAAACTACCAGCTGTTCCACGGGAGAAAGATGAGGCTTTCTGCTTCTGTAAAGATTTACAGCCTTGGAAACCCTGCACAAGGTCACTATGAGTCAGAACAGACTCCACTGCACATCTAGCCAAGGAGCTTGGGTGTTTAAACTTCAGGCTAACTGAAAGGTCGGCAGCTCCAACCCACCAGCTGCTCGAAGGAGTCTCAGAATCCCTAGCGAGCAGCTCTTCTTTGCCTGGTGAATCAGAATCAGCTCAATGCCAGGAAAAAGTGGTACAAACAGTCAAAGCACTTGTCCTTGAGGCTTGGAAAGCCTGGAGGTTTGAGTCCACCCAGAGGCACCTCTGGTAGTGTAGTGCTTACAAATTGGCCTGCGAACCTCAAGGTCAGCAGTTCGAAACTACCAAGTGTTCTGCGGGAGAAAGATGAGGCTTTCTGTTCCCATAAAGATTTACAGTCTTGGAAACCTTGTAGAGGGTCACTATGGGTCAGAACCGACCCCACAGCACATAACAACAAACATAACAAGAGGCACCTCAGAAGAAAGGCCTGGAAATCTGGTTCAAAAAATTTGCCATTGAAAACTCAATGGAGCACATGGAGCATACTCACATGGATTACCATATATGTGGTAATCCATAACCACTGGTGAGTCCCTAGCCAGCCACCCACTGGACATGAAGCCAAGCTGTGAGCTGTAGTTACTGCTGGCCTTTCAGGAACTATATCCTGTCTCCATAAAAAGCTCCTTCCCAGGAGTCTGAAGGGTGTTTAAGGGCTGCTCCCAGGAACACCACTAACACCACCACAGAACAAGATCCCTTTGTACTGCCAGTAGTTAAAGTCACTGGTGGACCCACCCACCCAAAAGAAAAGAGATATTTCTTCCACCTCTGGTGCTGTTGGGTCATCTAAATCTTTCCAAGACAGCCAGACCTTTCTCTTCCGAAAATATTTTATTGATAAATTAACTCTGAAAGCGCTCCTCTCCCATCCAACTGTGGTAACGGCTCCTAGGTGGCCCATGAGCCCCTCTGGGTTACTTGGAGGACAGGGAGTCACACTCTCACAGGGGGAATGGGCTAGGGTCTGAGGCAGACCCTGAGGTCTTCGGAAGACAGCCCTTCCCACTCAGCACCACAGTGGGGAGTGGTGGTCAGGAATGGAGCACCTTGGACCTTTATTGCTGGTGTGTGCCAAGGGCAGTAGGACCCCTGCTCACCCAGAATTGCAGCTTCGGGCATCGTACCCAGGGCACCAGAGTCTGACTGCGTACACCCCTACCCCCACCTAGGGCCCTGGATGGGGAAGGAGGTATGACTGGGGAGGGTTACAGTGTGCCGGTCTCAGGCAGGGTGGCGCCAGAAAGGGGGTCTATGGTCAAATAGCTAGCGGTCGCCCCTTCACAGGTCTACAGTGTCGCTGCCCACGCTCAGCTCGTCGATCTGTCGGCAGGCATCCAGGAATTGCTCCCGCAGCAAGGCCTCCTCAGTCTGTAGCCCAGGGACAGGCTCCGGGGAGTCGCGGGAGGGGGGAGTCAGGGCTTGGTAAGACCCTGAGACCTGGAGGCTGGGGTTACTAGCCGCAGACCGTGGGGGACTTAGGATGCAGACCAACGGACAGCGCGGGGGCCTGTCCGGGCTGGAGCAGAGCAGCATGGACGAGCTGTCCCGCGAGAGTCCGTACAGGGAGCCGGAGGAGGCGCTGCTGCCCACGGGCCAGGCCCCAAGGGAAGGCGGCTCTGGGGACTCCGGGGACCCGGGGGCCTCCTCGGGCCTCCCGCTGGGCGCGGCCCCCGTCTTAGCCCCGAGCGAGACAGTGCGGTAGAGGTCGAGCCCAGGCAGGGTTTCCCCGAAAGCAGGACCTTGGAAAAGGCCAGGCACCAGCAGGGCCTCGCTGCAGAGCGCCTCCTCGATGCTGCGCCGCAGGTTGATCGGGGAGGGTGGCCGGAAGTCCACGGTGCAGTCGCTGCAGGGGGAGGAGGCAGGCGAAGAGACCGGGGCGCCCTCGAAGCCCCGGCAGCCGCCTCCCTGGAGGAGAAGGTCAGGGCCTGGACCCGCCAGAGCGCACAGCTGCAGCAGCTCCGCCTCGCCGCGCGTGATGGCGCTGCCGGGAGGCTCCTTGTCCGGGAGCCCGGTGCCCCAGCGCCCAGGCAGCAGCGGAGCCACGTGGCCTGGGGACAGGCGGAAGAACTTGGCCCAACAGCGCGGGGGCACGCGGGGGTTGCAGAGCGCCGGGTAGAGACCCAGCAACGCCAAGGGTAGCGCAACGCCCACCTCACCCAGGCGCAGGCCCAGCTGAAAGGCCCACCAGGGCCAAGGCCCCTCCAGGCCGGGCTGGCCGCCGTAGCCCAGGGCATGCAGCACCTCATAGCCCTGCAAGACTCCGCTCAGCAACCCGAAGGTGCCTGCCACTGGAGCTGTGCGCGCCGCACGCCGCCACGACTCCCGCGGGGAGAATGGGCTGCGCGCCTGCCTAAGCGGAGTAGCGCCCTTGAAGCCAGATCCCCCAAGGGGCGCGCCGGCCCGCCGCCGCCGGCCCGGCCAACAGGAGAGCGCCAGCAGGAGCCCAGAGAGCAGGACCGCCAACAGGGAGTGCAGGCCACGGGCGGCCAGACGCAGGGGCCGCAAAGGGCGGTGCGCCGCGCTTCCTAGGGCTGCGGCGGCCGCCAATCCCAGACCCAAGAGCAGCAGCGCGGCCAGGCCGCAGGGGCACCGCGGCGGGCGCGGCCGAGCCATCAGCAGGCAGGCCAGTCCCAGGCCGGCGGCCAGACAGGGCAGCGGAAGGTCCTGAAGTAGCAGCCAGGCGAGCACTGGCAGTCGGGCGCGGTGCCCGTAGGCGTCGTAGAAGAGCGGGAAGGCCCGCGTGGTCCCAGCTGAGAGCAGCAGCAGGTCGAGTAGCGCCAGGCAGGGTGCACCGGGCGGGCAGCGCCAGGGCAAGAGGGCCAAAGCCAACAATGCCAGCAGTGCCACCAGGCCAAAGAGCGCGCCCACCCCATACACATGGGCCTCCCAGGCCAGCCCCCAGCGAGCCTTGGCCTCGGCCCAGTTGGCCTCGAGGGTCAGGAAGAAGAGGGGCAGCGGGGCCGCAGGGGGCTTCCGCTCTGGATCAGGCAGTTCCCTCCCGCCAATGCTACAGGACTCTGGCCCGCACTCTGGCTGCGCCGAGAGGATCTCGAGACTGGCGGGAGACGGATCATCTGGATCATAGGTGGGGACAGTAGAGTCTGTGGAGAAAGAACCGGTTATAAAACAGTTGTGCAGCTCTCCCCTGCAAACCCCTGTCAGGTAGCCAGTGTGCCGGTAAGAGGGAGCCTTTCCGTCCTGGAGCCGTTTGTTAAATGTGATGTACCCAACATCTCCACCTGTCACCTGTCCAATCCCCACCCATGCTGCCGGCCAACCCCAACATACACACCTCCATCAGCTCCCTGGACTGTTCATTTCCCTTCATCACGCTTTGATTTTGCTGAAAACGGGGTTTGTTGTTTTTCCTAAGTCCCCTCTACTAAAATCCCCCCCACGGGAAGGGAAGTTTCATGAGAACAAGGATTGGCTTATTTTGCTCACTTCTGAATCTCTATGACCAAAATGGGGATGTCAGCGAATATTTGTTGAATTAATGAATCCTCTGATTTCCCAGATGAAGATACTGAGATTCCAAGAAGCAAAATGACTTCTTCAGGAACACATCTAGAATCCAGATGTGAGCATCAGTCCAAACCCCTTTCCATCGTTCTAAAACCTATTCATACTAGTTTGCCTGTCTCTTGTTCTGCACCCCTAAATCCCAACCCTGGTGTCAGGAGAAGCTTACCCTACCCAATTCATCTCCTCATCTTTTTCAGGAAGAGTCCCTACACACACACACACACACACACACACAGAGCAGGGGGCGAGGTAAACCATTCCTGTTTACTCAGCACTTGAAGGAGAACACTGCCCCTATTCACTGGCCTTCTGCCTGCTATACACTCAACCCCTTGGCCTAGTCATGACTGTGGACCCCATCCTTACTCAACCATAAAGCCAGTGGTCAAAGGCTCAGAGAGTTCCCTTTGGGTCTTAGCCCATTTTGCAGAAGATGATATTGAAACGAACTCTCCCGGTCTGAATACAACTTCTCAAGAGGCTGCTCTTGGACCCCGGGAAGGAGCAATTGGGGAGATTAAAGTAGAATAAAATACCATCTGAGTGAGCCCCTCAGGTATTCCGGGGTTTGCTATCTCAGGCCCCTACCCTTACCCTGTTGTTGTTGTTAGGTGCCATTGAGTTTGTACTGACTCATAGTGACCCTATGCACAGCAGAATGAAACACTGTCCAATCCTGGGCCAACCTCACTATTGTTGCCACGCTTGAGTCCA
>NW_006408559.1:959273-975252 GCF_000296735.1 Chrysochloris asiatica
GATTTTTGTTTTCAGTACATTGAGATGCAATCCATACTGAAGGCTGTGCTCTTTGATCTTCATCAGTAAATGTTTTGAGTTCTCTTCACTTTCAACCAGCAAGGTTGTCTCATCTACATATTGCAGGCTGTTAATGAGTCTCCCTCCAATCCTGATGCCACATTTTTCTTCATATAACCCAGCTTCTCGGATGATTTGCTCAGCATACAGGTTGAACAAATATGGTGAAAGAATACAACCCTGTCGCACACTTGTCTTAATTTTAAACCATTCAGTGTTCCCATGTTCGGTTCGAACAACTGCCTCTTTGTCCATTCTTCATGAGCACAATTAAATGTTCTGGAATACTCATACTTCACAATGTTGTCCACAGCTTGTCATGATAGGCTGTGTACAAGTTCTTTGGCGTGTCTGGTACGTGATTAGGAAGTCAATATATGATTGTTATCACATCGTTATCATTGGCTAATGTTCATCACTGGCCAATCAATCATCAGTTTGTATTTGTGTGAGTGTGATCACTTCTGTTCTCAAAGGAGTTCTTGCTTTGGCTAACTAAAGATTGCTGTCTGTAGCAAAAACCCCCTTCATTGTTGGTCCCTAACTCATGGTGACACCATGTGTAATGGAACAAAATGCTGCCATCACCACGAGACGGTGCTATAGGGTTTTCAATGGTTGATTTTCAGAAGTGAATCGCCAGGTCTTGCTTCCTACTCCTGTCTTAGTCTGGTAGCTCCAATGAAGCTGGTTCAGCATCACACAACATGAAAGCTCCCAGTGACAGATGGGTTATTTATGAGGTGCATTGTCCAGAAATAATCAAACCTGACTCTCCCACATGATAGGAAAGAATTCTGCTACTGAGCCACCAAGGGCCCTAAAAGCCCTGAGCAGCTCCTGAACTTACTTAGACAACAATTAGCACATTGTCTCCCTTTTTGAACTGCAATTTTAAAACGTCATTATGATAGACCAACCATCAAGGTCTGTATCAACTAATAAAGACACCAGTCAACAGTTACATAAAAACCATTCAGCTGGAAATGAACCACTTGCTGAACAGGGATGGGCATCAGTCTGACATCTGCAAGATCAGATACACACATCTTCTTCCTCATCCTCCTCCCCCCCCCCCCCCCCCACTGCCTTGGGTCTTCTCAGGTGCCTTTTCCAGCTCACTTCTATAAAATGGGAGAGTTGACCTTCCCTTGGCTGTTGTGAGCTCTGGAGAAAGGCAAGGAGACCCTGCCCATAAGGTCACAATCTGCACTAGCTGGTCACTCTTCAACTGCCCCCCGACCACCACCCAAATGAACAGACAAGTGCAGTTCTCAGAGGTCTGTTCATCTTGCCCTCTTCCAACTCTACTTGTCACCAGTGGGCTATAGGGCACCCTATCTCTTATCTCCGTCCCAAAGCACAGTGGCAATTAGAGCAAATTCCTGAGAAGCCAAGAAATGAATTAGAACCAGAAAGCACACAAAAATTGTTGAGAGTACAACTGCACTCCACAGGGTTTTCAAGGCTGTTACCTTTTGAAAGCAGATCACCAGGCCTTTCTTCTGAAGCACTCTGGGTGGGTTCAAACCACCAACCTTTCAATTAATAGTCAAGTACTTAACCATGCCCACTATCTGTCAGGGACTCCAGACAAAACACAGGCACAGTTCAGGCCTCCGAGAAGAGTGTTCTGAATGAGGAGCATGAATTCCAGGGCTCAGAGAAGGCCAAATACCCAGGTTTAAGTCAGATGTGAGTGGTGACAGGGAGAAGAAAACTCAGCTTCTGTCTTTGATGGGTCCATTTGACTGGCCTCCTGGCTCTCCATTAGAGAGATTCCTGGAAGGAGCCTTCAGTTTCCCCACCTTGGAAGATCATGATCTCTAGTGCCCATTTCCCAGGATCCCTCTCCTGAGCAGGCCTCCCCTCCTAGGTGCTCTGGACTTGCAGCTTCTCCTGGCCTCAGAGGCTGAGGGTAGCCATGGGATGTCATTGTGACTAATCTAATCCAAGAGGCCAGAGCTACCTGGGGAGGGGTGGAGGCTGGGGTGGGTTCAGTTTATGAAAAAGCCAGGCCTCATTATCTACCAGCTTCTCAGATGAAAGCACTGGGGAATCCCAGCTCCACTCAGAATTCTGGGAGCAGCAGCCCTACTCACTGCCTGACTCTATCCTTCCCTCACACCCACCTTCATGTCACTGAGATTGATATTCTTTAATAGGGTGAGGGTGGACCATATCAGTTCCTACTCATAGTGCCCGTGTAAAGGGTTTCTGAGGTTGGAAATCTTTACAGGAGCAGAAAGCTTAATCTTTCTTCCACAGAGCTGCTGGTGGATTTGAACTGCAACCTTGTAGTTAACAGCACAACACATAACTCACTACACTACCAAGAATCATTTTTATGGGCGGGGTCGAGGGGCACTTAAAATATTTAACAACTGGAATAGCATAGACACCAGCCAATCAGAATAGGTGTCAGTCAGGAAGGGAGTCAGGGGGAGTGGGTGGGACTCATCAAGCCACCAAGGGCAATGGCTTCTCTTCAAATGGTCTGGAAATCTTTCAGTCTGTTAACAACATGTTAACACACCTGTCCTGGTGTGTACTGGCTAAATTCAAGCTCTGCCCACAGCCCCTGGAGTCCTGGTGTGGCACTGTGGGCTAATGCGTCAGACTGCAAAGTCGTTTGAATTGCAAGGTTAGCGGTTCAAGCTCACCAGCTGCTCCTTGGAAACCCTATATGTGTTGGAATTGACTCGACGGCACTTAACAACAACAACCGCAACCAGATGGCACTTAACAACAACCACAGCACCTGGAGAATGGGCCTAATGCAAGAGAAATCACAAAGGTTAACCACACATACATTGGATCCTAGAGGTGACACCAAGAGACTTCCTTTGTCCCCTGATTGCCTGGCACACCTCTGCTCCCCCCATGTGCACTGCTGGTCCTCCTGAGTTTATCTAAGAGGTTGATGAGGTTGGGTTCCTGCAGCTGTCAGTAAGGAGGGGAAGGCAGGCAGGGCTGCGCTGACACTATCCAGACTCATGAAACCTGCCTAGCCATCGCTGTTATCCAGGCTGACAGACCTGCTAGCATCCTTCCCCTGAGGCACACAGCCTGACCCCCACCCCACAGCAGGTCTCACTACTGCTGCATACTGGGGGGAGGGGAAGACAGGGACTGCAGGGACTGCGCTGGAGCCCATAAGAATGTTAGGTACTGAGTGAAGTCTGGGGCTGGAAGAATCTGAGGTATCGATGGTTTCCTCTGCTGAGGTTCCCAGCCACAGTTAAAGACTTGGAGTCCCTCAGCCAGACTCCCTTGGTCTCACCTGTCAGAAGTTCCCTAATAGCAGTGGTGCCCTTTGCCCCTCAGGTGGTGCTCTGGTGTGGACAAAATGTCCCACCACACCCTGGGACCCAAGGATGGGGTGTTCGAGAAGAAAGGTCTGGGGTGTCTTTGGGTGCAATGACAGGAAAAATGAGATTAATAGCTACCATTTAGTGAACTTCTAATTTGTGCCCAGCATTATGCCAGGAGTTTGATTACATTCTCTGGAAGTATTATCAAAACTTTGAAAAGGAGCTAGTATTGTTAAGTCCTGGTGTGGTGCTGTAGGATCAGCACTGGACTGTGAATCACAGGGTTGGCAGTTCAAACCCATTAGCAGCTCCTCAGAAACTCTGTACAGGGTTGCTATGAGTTGGAACTGACTTGATGGTATAGTTCCAACAACTTTGTACAGAAGGAATTCCTGGGTGGTACAAACAGTTAACGAACCTGGCTGCTAACAGAAAGGCTAGCAGTTCAAGTCTACCCACAGGTGCTTCAGAATAAAGGCCTGGCAACCAATTCCCCAAAAGTCAGCCATTGAAAACCTATGGGCACAGTTCTACTGTGACACACATGGGGTTGCCATGAGTTGGAGTGAACTCGACAGCAATGTGGTTATTGTGTAAATGAGAAGACTTGGACTCAGAGAAGTTAAATAGCCTACCCAAGGTCACTCAGCTAATAAGTAAGATTCAAAACCTGGTCTGCAATATTCCAGGGCCCATGGTTTCCTTTGTACCACCAGCTTGTCTATGTGCATGTTCTGGAAGGTTCTATTGATTGAGGGTGGCACCTGTCTGCTCAAAATCTCCTCTTCAATGTGTTCTCAGTGATAGGCATGTCATGTCAAATCAGACACAAAGGAGAGAGCCCTCAGTTTGGGGGTGGGGGTGAAGAGGCAGGCTGGGCCGACCCGAGTGAGGGTGGGGTTAGTGCTATGTGTCCCTGATCCATTTTCTACATCCTGCTCTGCCTATGATTACAAAACTCCTGGAGCCCCACGACTTAATTCTGGGGATCTTACCCAGCTACAACTGGTCGCAGTTCATGAATATATATATATATATCCATGGTGAGACGGAAGTAGGGTCCCAGATCACCCATCAGTGGCTAGCATGTAGTACGTGCTCAGTACTAATGAAATTAAATGAGTGCTGAGTACAGATGAAATGTAACACTTACCTAGCGACTCTGTTAAAATGACAGCAGAGCTCAAGGAAGCACTTGGGTCCAGTAGGCTTGGCTTTGAGAACTTCCGCTTCAGCGGGTGTGAGGATGGGGACAGAGTAGTACCAAAGAAGCCTGTAAAGAGAGTACACAAGCCAGGCTGGGCCGCTGGGACTTTGGAGATCACCCTTTCCTAAGGAAACCACTGTTCCAGGAATGGGAGTCACATGTAAACCACAAACTAAGCCAGCATGGACCAAACTAGACTGGTACAGCAGAGAGGACCCCTCCCTGCAGGAGCATGTATGGCAAGCCTGGAAGAACAATGCAGGCCTCCTCTGAGGCAAGGAAGAAAAGGAGCTACTGGTTAGGCCCCCAGCACAGGGCCTGGGGTACAGTAGTCATTGGAATGGACAGGCGTGATCCATGCGGTTTTCACTGGCTGATCTTCAGAAGTGAATCATCAACCTTTTCTTCCTAGTCTGTCTTTGTCTAGAAGCTCCAATGAAATGTATTACACATCAGAGCAACATGCAAGCCTCCACTGACAAAGGGGTGATGGCGGTGAGCATGGGGTGCATTGGCTGGGAATCAAACCCAGGGAGGCAAGGATTCTACCACTAGACCACCACTGACCCCTGGCATGCACACCCACCTGGAGATTCTGAAACTCCGGAGGCAGAGTTTGGGGGTGTAGTTTCGTCCTGGGGGTTGGAACCTGAGAAGTTCTGGAGTGGGGACAGAGTAGTCCCAAAGAACCCTGCAAAAGGAACCTTGCTGAAACTGCTGTCTGCTGCAAGGGCTCCCCTCAGAAAGGGTGATACTCACCAAAGGGCCCCAGGCGCCCAGCAATCTCAGCCAGGCTGGCCCGAAGGCTGGGCAGCAGGGGCAGCGTCCGGTGTCCGAGTGTGGGGGCTGCACCTGCTCTCAGTGCCACGTCCAATTTCAGCTCCAGCTCGCTCTGGTGGGGTCTGGGGGCACTGAATGGCAGAGTCGTTGTTGTCAGTGCAGTGTCCCATGTCACAGAGCCCATCTGGGGCTGATAGGGAGTGGTGGGCCGGGTGGAGGGCCCAGAGAGGGGGGATGTGGATACCAGCGGCAGTGAGGAAGTCCAGGGTCCAGAACTGCCTTCAGCTGAGCCCCACTCTGGGGGAGAGTTCCCAAGAGAGCCCACCAGCAAATCCCAAAGAGGGTCCATCTTCAGCCCACTGGCCACTTCTTCTTCTGGCTCCCGGCCCAGTCCAGGGGACATACGCTGGGTCTCTGTGACGGGACTTCCCCAGACAGCCGCAGGTCCCCGAAGATGGAATTTGAAATTAAGACCCAGGTTGAGAGACAGCATTGAGGCCTCACTCTGAGGTGGGGGGCTCAAGGTGGTGAGAGAGACCCCTGGGACAGAGGAGGTAAGCTGGGGGCCCACAGGGACAGCCAGCAGGGCCCAGCAGAAGAGCCCTAGCCCCACACAGCCACAGCCTGCCATGGCTCCAAACTTCTGGTCCCAGCCTTGGTGGGCAAGGGGTTCAGTTCTTCAGCACCTTTGAGCACTAGAGTCCTGGAGAGAGGAGAGGCCTGATGAGTCCTGATTGCTGCTCCTGTCCCTTTCTAGGACCCAGTGCTGCAGAGAGGGACTTCTGATCCGGTGAGGGACGGATGCAAAGTTCCACCCAAGGAGAGGGTGGCATGCTGACTTTACATTCAGGCCCCAGCACAGATCTCTCCCCAACAGTTCCCCCTGCTCAGGCTCCCTCTTCCCAACTGCCTGCTCCCACCTGCTCAACCTGGGGGCTGAGGGCTGACTGAACCCAACTCCCCTCATCACTCAACTGATGGCAGACAGGCTGGACTTGGACTCCCTCCCCGTCTTCCTCGCATCCTTTCTTCATCCTCAAATCTTTATTGAGGCAGATCCTGAACTCTGTACCCTGAGTGATCTATAGCTGGGAATAAGCAAACCCTCACTAATGGGGCACAACCAATTCCTGTCCCCTGCCCTCTGTCCCCAGTCGCAGCCCACGGTCCTTGGGTTCCCTGAGACCACTGGTCACAGGCCCTAGGAGGGCAGAGGACAGGGCTGAGGGACTGCAGAGCTAAGAGAATAGTCCTGACGCTTAGCAGAGAAGCCAAGCAGGTGCCCCAGGGAGGCAGGGTTCTGTCCCCTCTGTCCCACCCTTCCCTGACTGTACAAGTATATGGGAAGGGGCAGATTGGAGATTTCAGGCTTCCTGAGTAAGAGGGCCAGGCAGGCAGGCCCAGAAGGGGTTGCTGCAGTAGAATCCTCACAACACGCCCCCCCACCACGCACACACATCTGGTGGGGGGACAGGAGGTGACACACGTGCACTCAGCACCCTTACATCACATACGCGGCCACACCTAGCACCCGAGACACTCACCCACTCATCATTCACAAACCCTTGCACACACACGTGCACGCGCACACACGTTCTGTCCTCCCTCCTATAAGGGTTCAGATCCCAAGCTCATGAACGCCTAGCGTCCTCTATCTCTGCGTCTGTCTGTCTTTCTGTCTCTCTCTCTCTTACACACACACACACACACACACACACACACACACACACACGCCTCACAGAAGGCACATACAGCATGCACAGCCACAGAGAGGCACACGCACCCCCAACACATTCACACACACTATATACACACATCACAACGCACAGTATCATCCACACACGCACGCCCATACACGCTCCCCAACCCTCGCGCGCAGACACACATAAGAACACACACACGCCCCCCACCCCGGCTCCGCCGACCTGCTCTTCTCGCGTCTTCCCGAGTCCCTCGAAGGAGGGGTGGCCACGGCGGCCACGGCGCCCCGCCGGGCTGCGCTTCGCCTAGTCTCGCTGCCCTCTCTGCGCCCCAAATGCAGATCGCCGCCCCCGACGTCCCTTGGCACGCCCGGCTCCCGGCCGGCTCGGCACGCAGCGCTCTACGAGTCCGCTCTCCTCCCCGCGGCGCCGCCTCCTGGCTCAGTGCCGCCTGCTGGCTCCGCGGCCCCGCGCGCTGACGGCCCTCCCTTCAGTCCCTCCTCCCGCAGCCCGCCGTCCGCGGTCCGCCCCACTCCCCGGCGGCGGGTTGGCGCGCACTGGATCCCGCGCTCAGTCACCCGGCCACGCTGATCTCCCGCGGGTGCTTGTTCTCAGCCAGTGCCGCAGCCACACACCTCCCGGCAACCCAGCGCACATCTACACGCACGCTGCCGGGGAAACACACCCGCAAGTCCAGGGCGCGCGTGCGCGCGCGAGCACACACACCCACACCCACCCACCTACCCACACACACACACACACACACACACTCCTCTCCACAACAACCACACGTAGAGGACCCTGGATGGTGCAAACGATTCGCTTGTCTACTGGTGTGGCGCTATAGGAGTAGCACTGGATTGCTAACCACAAGGTGGGCGGTTCAAACCTACCAGTTGCTCCTCAGAAACCCTGACTCGACGGCACACAACAATGACAACTAACCTAAAGGTTGGCGGTTCGAACACACCAAGTGGCACCTGTGTATCTGTATAGCTTGCAGCTAAGAAGACTGGGACAATTCTACTCTCTGAACACATGAGGTTGCTATGAGTAGGAATACAGGGTTTGGTTTGGGTATCCCAAGTAGAAGGGTAATTGGCACTTACTTCATTAGTCCTTGCTACAACCTGGATGTCTGGTATTATTCCCATTTTATAGATAGGTAAATGAAGATTTCAGAAATTAACACTAAATTAGCCCAAGATAACACAGCTTGGCAAAAGTTTGGACCCAGTCTCTGCCGGCCCTTTCCACCACCCGCAGTTTTCAATCACTGTCCTCCTACACAGGGACACCTCCTGTTGCCAAATGTCAATCCATGTGGAACATTTCCTTTTGTTCCAACTGCCCTCTCAACAATACTTGGAGGCTCTGAAATGTCTGCCTGAAGGAATAATAGAGAGCAAAATTACTGGTGAGAGGTGGATTACAGCTTGTTCCCAACAAGGAATAATCGACTCAGACATGAGTGCCCAGCCTCACAGGAGCACAAGCACACAGGCAAATGCAGATTTGCGTTGAACATGACCAAGCTCGCAAGAGGTCCGCTGGCTATCTCATGAACCCTGTAATGCTGCAGTGTTGCTAGGTGCCATGGAGTTGGTTCTAACTCAGAACAGAACAGAACAGAATGAAACACCACCCAGTCATGTGCCATCCTCACAATCATTCCGTTGCTTGGGCCCATTGATGCTGCAGAAATAAGTTATTGATTTGCTGTAGGTTAATGCACTGGTCTGCAAGGTCACTTTAAACCTCAAGGTAAGGGTTCAAACTCACCAGCCGCTCCTCAGAAACCCTATACAGGGTTGCTATGAGTCAGTGCTGACTCGACGGCCCTTAACAACAACAAGAGTTCATTGTTGTTGTCTTGAGTCTCTAAGTCCCTTCAACCATTCCACCCAAGATGCTAGAATTTAAAAGTATGGGAACATAAAACCTCTGCAATCCCCTGCACCATATAAAGCTGCCCTCAAAAACCAGAAGTCCTACTGTGTGCAAGCACCTTGCTGTTTTCTCATTCCTCATCACAGGCTGGAGAAGGAGGAATTATTGAGACCATGTCATAGCTGTGGATGTGGCCCTGAAGCCCCTCTTCCCATTTATACCCTTCTCTTTCTGCTTCTTAAGTTCTGTATGACAGGCTCTATCTGTCTGGGAATAAAAACAGTCATTGAGAGTTGCACCTGGGTGCTAAAAGCAGTCTGTGGTAGGCTTATTGCTGGCCACTAACTGAAAGGTGGGTAGTTGAAATCCACTTCCATGTGATTGTTGTTGTGAAATGCCTTAGAGTCGGTTCCAGACCATAGCGACACTGCATAGGGTTCCCAAGGAGCAGCTGGTGAACTTGAACCACTGACCTTGCAGTTCAAATGGCTTTGCAGTCTGGCACGTTAACCCACAGTGCCACACCAGGACTCCTCCAAATGATTATAGCCGCTGAGAAGTCTATGGAGTGCAGTTCCACTTGGACACACATGAGATTACCATACATTAGAAACAGGGAGTGCAGTTTTACTCTTGACACACACAGGATTACCATGCGTCAAAACTAGTAAGTACAATGGAAGACTAGCCACAAATGTATAGAGATTTGACTGAGGATCTTTTCATGGGCATTGACCTTTGCTGCAAATGTATCAATGAATGTGGTGAAGTGTACAGGTGTTAAAGTTAGGAAAACTTCTTAGACATAACCAAACACCTTGAGGGAATGAGTCGCTGAGCCTGGGGCTTCAGGACTCTGGTCTTGGGGGACACGGTGGTCAATTGGCATAACATAGTCCACAAAGACAATGTTCAACATCCTTCTTTGGTAAACAGCTACTGGGGTCTTAAAAGTTCATGAATGGCCATCTAGGGTGCAACTATTGGTCTCTTCCTGTCCAGAGGAAAGAAGAGTGGTGCAAATTGAAGACGTATGGAAACAACTCCTTCAATAGACAAACAGACCATAAGAATATTAGTCTCCATGACTCTGAAAACAGAAGAACTAGATGGTTCCCAGCTACCACTATCAACTGCTCTGAAAGGGATCACATTAGATAAAATGGGAGAAAACGTGGAGCAAAACTCAAACTCATTAAAAAAAAAAAAAAAATCAGGTTTACTGGTTGAATAGAGACTGGTCCCTTGGTTTAGTTGTGGAATGGAACCCATATTCCTCAGTTTTTCAACCAAGCAATAGATATATCTATAGGAGAGACAACACCACCATAGAATGATCAACCACTTAGGATCAAAAGGGCATCCATTCAAGGACAAAATTCAGGAGGGTAGGGGAAAAAGGAGGGATGGAAACAAGAAACGCAGCGCGGAAGTGGGATAAGTGATTTTACGTGGAGGGAATTGCAATCAATGAGGTGTACATGATTTGTTGAATGTAAAACGGATAATCTACTCTGTAAATCTTCACTCAATTCACAATAAAAAAAAGTTTTTTAAGTAACACTATTCAATATCATAAATGAAGAGGGGGAAAGGAAAAAAAAAAATGAGTGAGTACAGTTTACTCTGATCTACACAGGTCACCACGGATCAAAATCTACTCCATTGCAATGGGCTTGGGTGTTTCTTGGTTGCTTGCCTTTTGGGGTGTGGTTGTTGTGTTTTGGTTAGCATAGCACTTAACCTATGGTGGCTGCTAAGTGAATATTTGATAAATAACAAATGAATGAATGATTCTGGGGCCCATCTGGGCCATGACATGCCGAGCACTCTGTAACCACACAGTTCCCCACTTGATGCAAGATGAAAGTGTGCCAACAAATGATTTGTCAACTGGGAAACCTGGGACTTATTCTGGGCCTCTAAGCAAAACTTAAGGAGCTCTGGTAGTGTAGTGGTTACAAATCAGGCTGCGAACTGCAAGGCCAGCAGTTTGAAACTACCAGCTGTTTTGTGGGAGAAAGATGAGGCGTTCTGCTCCCATAAAGACTTGTTGTTGTTGTTGTTGTTAAGTGCCATCGAGTCGGGTCCGACCCATAGCGACCCTGTACAGGGTTTCCGAGGGTGTACAGCCTCAGAAATCCTGTACAGGGTCTCTGTGAGTCGGAACTGATTCCATGGCACACAACCAACCAACCGACCAAAGCAAAACATGTGGTGCTGTGGGTTAATGTGCTTGACTTCAAAGTCGGTTTAAACGGCAAGTCAGCAGTTCAAGCTCATCAGCCGCTCCTCAGAAATCCTATACAGGGTAGCTATGGGTCTGAATCAACTCGACTGCAACTGACAACATAACAAAGCAAAACATGGAGTCCTGGTGTGGCGCTATAGGGTAAGCACTTGACCACAAGGTCGTTAGTTCAAATTCACCAGTCGCTCCTTGGAAACCCTGTACAGGGTCGACATGAATCAGAAACAACGCAATGACACTTAACAACAGAAGCAAAGCACTGCAAAGGGAACCCCTCCCTGCATTCTCACCGATCACAATAGGGTCCTGGTCTCCTGTAGGGTCCTCAGTCCTTTAGGGACTGCCTGGAGTTGCAGACTCAATTTCACACCTGCTTTTCCCTTAATATACTTAATAAAGGATATCCTGCTGGAGACATTTTCCTTGAATCCTCCTCATAGAAAGGTTCATTTCCTGTTAATCATGTTCACTAAAGACTTTGAAATGGAAAGACAGAAATAAACAATCCCCAGTGCATTAAAATAGCAATCCCCCATGGTCAAATAAGGATTATCACAGAAATTATATTTAAAAATATATTGAAAAGGGAAGTTAAGGTTCTGGATTAAGATGGTGATTGAATACATATATCTAATTTCACTCATTCCCCAAACTCTAATATAACTTTAGTATAGAGATTTTAAAATCAAGATACAATCTCACAAGGATAGGGAGAATAGAAAGGGGACAACAGTGACAGAAGTCTTGAAGCAGGATGGGAAATAGCCAGGTGGCTACTACCTTAGCAGCCTTGAGGAAAGACATATCAAATTGGCAATGGGAAAACCCAGGGTAACTTGATTAACATTGCAAGGTTCTCAGAAGGCAAAGAAACTGGCAGAGTCTGCAGTGCCTCTAGAGCTGTGGGTAAAAGGGTATTAACTAAAATGGAGTCCTGATGTGGCACTGTAGGATAAGACTGGACTGCTAACTGCAAGGTCAGTGGTTCAAAGCCACCAGGTACTCCTCAGGAACCTATGCAGGGTCACTATGAGTCAGAATCAACTCTACAACACTTAACACAACAACCAAAATAAGGAGGACTAGATTCCTGGTGTGACGCTGTAGGATCAACACTGGACTGCGAATCACAAGATTGGTGGTTCAAACACACCAGCCACTCCTTGGAAACACTATGAATCAGAACCAACTCCATGGTACTTAACAACAATAGGGCATTAGAGGAGTTCCTGGGTGATACAAATAGTTAACATACTGGCTGTTAACCAAAAGTCTGGAGGTTCAAGTCTACCCAGAGGCACTTCAGAAAAAAGACCTGGAAATTTATTTCTGAACAATCAGCCACTGAGTGCCTCATGAGGCACAGTTCCAGTCTGACCCACAGGGGGTCACCATGAGTTAGAGGTGATTTGATGGCAACTGGAAAAAGGGCTTTATATGTCTAGATCTCTTCCTTAACCCCAAGCCATTGGGAAATTGTCTTTTACCTACCCCAATTTGGAGAATTCTCCTCAGAAGATTTCTAGACTAGGGAAGCTTCAGGCAGTTGTAAATGGAGATACCATATTGAAAATACAGAAAAGGAGATGATTTCGTGCCCACAGCAGATGAAATATGGAATGTAGAGACCCTGAACTGCTTCTTACCATTGGGCTCTCCATGTTTGGGCAACAGGACCTTTGTTCTTTAGGTGGTGGTGTGCTATGGAGTCGGTTCCAAATGCCTGTGAAATGGCTGGTAGTTTAGAACTGCTGACCTTGAGGTTAGCAGCCCCACTTGCAACCATTATGCTACCAGAGCTCCTTTCCCTTCAGGTAGGAGACTAGAAGACGCGACTCTGGGATATTCCATCCACCCCAGAGGAAAGATCTAAAGATACTAATATAAGGAGTTCTCCAAGAACAATCAAGCTACATTACCCTAAAGTGGCAAACCCTACCTGTGAGACCAGTTCCTCTTAATCATAACCTGCATCCAAGGAAACCAGACATCCCAAAAATCTAACACAGAAAACAGACAAAACAATCAGAAAAAGTAACTTGGAGGGAATTGATTATGCAAAAACAAAAAAAAAACTTCAAAAAAAAAAATAAATAATTGTTACTGTCCTTAGAGAGATGAGAAGCTACTGCATTCATGAAACAAGAACAGGATGCTATGCAAAGCAACATTGAGAAAACAGCAACCATGATTTATTAGGAAATAAAATCATGACAATAGAAACAAAAACTTCAATAGAAAGATTGAAAGATAAACTTGATGACTTCTTCCTCGGAAGTAAAGCAAATATACCAAAAAGTGGAAACTTTAGGAGAGAAAAGATATAGAGCACAATTCCCAGAGTTCAACATTAAAATAATAGAAGTCTGAGGGGGTGGGGAAATGACATTAAAACGGAAGGAAGTCATCAATGAACAAATTCCAGAAAATTTTCTAGAATTTGAAAAGAAGGACATGAGTTGCCAGATCCTAAGATGAGTCCAGTCAAGTCCCTGGCACTATGAATAAAATCAAACCATCGTCAGGCAAATTAAACAGAAGAATCTACAAACTTTCAGAAAGAAAGAACAAGTAATGTACAAAGGATCAGCTATTAGAAAGGCTTTGGATTTCTCAATGACAACACTAAAAGCTGAAAGCAATGCTTTCCAAATTCTTAAGAAAAAGGACTTTTGACCTAGAATTTATAACATCCAAACTGTCCATCAAGTCATTAGGAAACAAGAAAACTCCAAAATATTCCATGCTTCGTATCTAAAGAAACGATTCCACCCAAACTCAGAGTAAACCAAGAAAGTGGAAGGTGTGGAATGCAGGACATAGGAGATCCACCACAGGAGAGAGACCAGCCAGGGGGACTCCTTGGAAGATGAACAAGCCAAGATGTATAAGGACACCAGTGCAGTCTGGATCAGTGTGACTGACTCATGTTGGTGGTTGTACATCTTTGGGACTTCAGTCTAGAATGTCTGGGTGAGCCTGGCCCAGATTTTATTTGTACTTGATGTGTCTTGAGCAAGCTCTATAAGGCTCCTGTTCTCCCATCTAGTCCCTGCTGCCTGAGCTGAGAAGTTTCTTAGATAACCTCATGGATGCAAATCAGCATTCCCAAAATGTAGAGATTGATTCTGCCCTCCCTTCCACTTTTCAATCATTTCGGACACCAGCTGCTCACGCGGCACACTCTCTGACCCTAGTCACCTGAAGCTTGAGCCGAACTCCAGGTTACAACATCCTTTAAAAAAATAAAGAAAAGGATGCCATCCTTTTAGATGGCAAATAGGCAGACACCAGCCACCAATGTCCACGCAACAGTCTCACGGTCACCTATTGGCTCCCCAGTCTCCTTCTGGGTTTGTTAATATTCTGGAACAACTCACAGAACTCACAAGAGTTTTTATGATCATAAATTTATCACAGTAAAAGGATACAAATCAGAATTGTCATAAGAGAGAGATGTACAGGCAAGGTCTGGGAGGGAGCCCAACACAGAGCTTCCATGTCTCAGAGACTGTACTGTCCTCTCAGATTCACAGATGTATTTCACCAACCAGGAAGCTCTGAGTCTTGTGTTTAGGGTTTTCATCAGTGAGTCCTGCAGTATCAACTAAATTACATCTCTTGAGCCTGATTAGTATCAACCTTGCAGGTGAGTTTTTTCCTGCTCTGATCAGCCCCCACTTGCTGCACAAATCCTCCCATGTGGCCTGGAAGGCATTCCAATTACTGTTATTTCTCAGGAACCAAGAACACAAGTCACCTTTTGTTGAGTCAAGTGAAAATCTTGGCCCCACAAAAGTATTCTGCTCAGACCTACTTCTGAGAGAAGGAAGTAAGAGTGAGTTCCAGAGCAGAAAACACAGGGCCTGCCCACTGTCCCTGACCATATTCCAGTCAGATACCCAAGTTCTGGTTGGCACTACAGCCCTGCCAGATGCCCTTACTGTATCGAGCTTTGCATTTCCCAGGATCTCTCATGACCCTGACTATTGCTATCCCTAGAAAAGGCTCTTGTAAACTCTCAGGGATGCTAAAGCCATCCAAGACCAGCAGGTTTGTTCAGCGCCTATTTTCCTGAGTGGGACGAAATTGTCTTTTCCTTTTGTAGCTAAGATTAGACTTGCATCTCGGTATTGTTTAGAAACACACACATATGCTATGAAACTACAAATAAAGGGAAGGAAAGGATTAACTTAAAAGTTTAGTAAATAATTCCCTCTGGGTAAAAAGGAGGGACTAGTTATAACTGGGGTGGGAACTCGGGCAGCTTTAAGGTAACGGTCACGTCCTATTTCTTAACCTATATAGTGGCTCCATCACTCATCTGTCAGTTTGTCATACTATGGTGGCTTGTGTGTTGCTATGATACTGAAAGCTAGTCTGGTATTTTAAATACCAGCAGAGTCACTCATGGTACGCAGGTCCCAGTGGAGTTTCCAGACTAAAACAAATTAGAAAGGAGAGGCAGACCACTTCTGAATGGTTAGCCACTGAAAACCTTATGAACAGCAGTAGAACACTGTTAGGTATAGTGCTGGAAGATGAGCCCCTCAGATTGGAAAGCACTCACAATATGACCGGGGAAGAGCTGCCACCTCAAAGCACACTTGACCTTAATGACTTGAATGGAGTTGAACATTGGGGACCATGATTTGTTCATAGGGCATGACTCAAAATGAGAAGAAATAGCTGCAAACATTCATTAATAATCAGAAAGTGGAATGTATGAAGTACGAATCTAGGAAAATTGTAAGTTGTCAAAAATGAAATGGAATGG
>NW_006408559.1:976682-977983 GCF_000296735.1 Chrysochloris asiatica
AGGGAGGGGAAGATGGAGCACAAGGTAGGGAATAGACACAGGATAGTTTGGGTACCAGAGCAGGAGGCAATACACAAGAAGGGGGAGGGGAATAAAAGAAAAAGGTGGATTGTAAAACAATAAGGCAGGTTTGCATGGGCTAAGCGGGACAGAGGTAAATAATGATGTATGCACAACCTTGGAACAACAGGGCTCTGGGATACAGGGATTGAGACATGGTTGGAATGGGCAAAGGGGGGAAGTAATGTTAAGATGCTTGGCTGTCTTTTGAATCTTGGTTTCCTTTGCATACCATTATAAAATAGACACTTGAGGAGGAGAGAAAGGAATAGCTAGAAATATCACCACAGAAAACTTGTAAGTCCATCTTCTGCCTATAACTGATTGGAATATCTAAAATGGTACTACAAAAAACAGAAAGCTTATAAGTCCAACTTCATCCTATAACTGATTGGAATATCTAAAATGGTACTACAATGTGCCCAGTGTTTGGTAGAATGGAGAGTCAGAGAAAAAGAGGAAGACCGCCAGTATTGGCAAAATCAATGGGCTCAAGCGTGGCAATGATAATGAGGTTGGCCCAGGATCAGGCAGTGTTTCGTTCTGCTGTGCATAAGGTCGCTGTGAGTCGGGACTGACTCGATGGCACCTAAAAACAACAATGGGTAAAATATTGAACGATGCTAGAAACGTCGAAAGAAGATGGAAGGATTATACAGTCACTACCAAAAGAACTGGTCAATGTTCAATCATTTCAAGAGGTACCATATGGTCAAGAATCGATGGTATTGAAGGAAGGCATCCAAGTATTGGCGAAAAACTAGAGTCCAGGAATTGATGTGATATAAACTGAAATGTTTCAATAAACTGATGTAGCACTGGAGACCCTCACTCCTCTGTATCAAGAAGTTTGGAAGACACCCACATGGCCAACCAATAGGAAGACATCCATATTTGTTTGTGCCCATTTCAAAGAAAGGTGACTCAACAGAATGTGGAAATCGTCAAATAATACAATTAATATCACATAAAAGTAAAATTTTGATGAAGATAACTTAAAAACGATTGCAGCAGTACATTTGATAGGGAACTGCCGGAAATTCAGGCTGGATTCAGAAGAAGATGTGGAATGAGGAATATATCATTGCTGACATCAGATGGATCTTGGCTGAAAGCAAAGAATACCAGAAAGATATTTTCTGTTGTTGTTGTTAAGTGCCATTGAGTCAGTTCCGACCCACAGTGACCCTGTATAGGGTTTCCGAGAAGCAACTGGTAAGCTTGAACCGCTGACCTTGTGG
>NW_006408559.1:978833-1000047 GCF_000296735.1 Chrysochloris asiatica
TAAAAATATTTTAAAGGCATTAATACATTTCCTCACATTACTAGATCAACTAAGCATAGTGTACAATTATTTTAACAGATAGTCAAAAGGTATTTGGTGAAATTTAACTATCATCTTACATAAAAACTAAAAAATGCAAAAACTAAGAATAGAAGGAAATTTTCTCAATTGATAACAAGACATTCAAAAGAGCAGCTAACCCCATACTGAACAATGAAATACAAAAGCAATTACAATTACAATTAGGAAATAAGAGAGATTCTGCTATCAATGCTGACATTTAACTTGGTTTTGTATGTAGAATCCAAAATAAAAAGTAGAAGGAAGAAGAGAAGCCAAAGAAGAGAAGGGTAGGCAGCAGTTAGGGCAGCAGCAGGAGAAATCATTTTAAGTATAAAATACTGGAAACAAGTAAAAGAAAAGCCAAACTGTGATTGTTTTGTGAAGCACCTGGAAAACCATTAGAAAAATAGTCATTGGATTAAAGCTAAAGATTCCCATCAATAACTTTCCTATATAAGAACCAGGAGGAAAAAAATCCTATTCAACATAGGCAAAATGCATTAAGAAAAGAAGAAACTTAACAAGAAATGGAAAGAACCAATGTGAAAAAATGATAAAAGTTTATTGGAGGATATAAAAGAGGCTTTGATGAATGTCTTAGTTGGCTAATACTGCTATAGCAACAACAAAAAATCACATAAATAGGGAGCTTAAAATAACAGAAATGTATTGTCCCACAGCTTTGGAGGCTAAAATCTCAAATGAGATCATCAATTCTCAGGATGGGGAGGAGGGGAGTATAGTCCTCCTTCAAGCATTATTTGGCATTCCTTTGTAAAGTGTTTCTCACCTGTTACCTTCCCCTATGTGTGTGCCTCTGTGCCTCTACTCCCTTTTATCAGACACCTCTCAGAAGTGATGAGGTTCAGGACCCCACCTGTGCTGGTATAGCCTCATTAGCATGACATAGCAAAACTCCTATTCACAATAGGGTCACACTTACAGGTTAGGATTTCAACATATTTTTTGAGGGGGACAGAATTCAATCCATAACAATGAATGAAGAGACAAATTCTATTTCTGGAGGTTTTTGTTGTTGTTAGGTGCAGTCCAGTTGGTCCTGACTTAGAGTCATGCCTGGTCCTGCACCAAACTCACAATGGTCGTTATGTTTGAGCCCATTGTTACTGCCACTCTGTTAATCCATCTTGTTGTGGGAGGTCTTCTTTTTTGTTGACTCTCTACTTTATCAAGCATGATGTCCTTCTTCAGGGACTGATCTCTCTTAACAACATGTCCAAAAAACAAGAGACAAAGTCTTGTCATCCTGGCTTCTAAGGAACATTCTGGCTGTGCTTCCAACACAGATTTGTTTGCTCTTCTGGCAGTTCATGGTACATTCGATATTCTTTGCCAACACCATACTTCAAATGCATTGATTCTTCTGCGATCTTTCTTATTCATTGTCCACTTTTCACACGCATATGAAGTGATTGAAAATACCACTACTAAGGTTCTAGTGTGGCACTGTGGAATAAAGCACTGGACCTCAAAGTCGGTTTGAATGTTAAGGTTGGTGGTTCAAACTCATCAGCTGCTCCTTGGAAACTCTACACTTAACAACAAGGTCATCAAAGTGACCTCTTTGATTTTTAACACTTTAATGAGGTCTTTGGCAGCAGATTTGTCAAATGCAATATGACATTTGATTTATTTCTTTCTTTTACATTTTTTATTGTGAATTGAGTGAAGGTTTTCAGAGCAGATCATCAGTTTTACATTCAACAGACCATATACTTTGCTTCACTACATGGTTGCAATCCCCTCCATGTACCAACAGTTAACAGTATTTACTTCTATTCACTTTAACTATGTCATTCCTTCCTGGGTATCCCCCTACCTTCATCTTTCCTCTGATAACCTGCTTCTTGTTATACATTGTCTGCTCTGTCATCCATGTTAATATGTGTTTACCCTCTAGCCCATGAATGATTTCCCCTTACCCCCTACCTCGTTAACCATCATAGATGGTTTCTTATATCAAGAAAATCTTTTTTTTTTTTTGCTTTTTACAACATTGGTCTGATACAATGTTTGTCCTTTTGTGATTGACTAATTTCACTCAGCATAATGTCTGCAAGATGTAACCAGGTTGTGAGGTGTTTCAGATTCAACTCTATTCTTTAACATTTTGTAGTATTCCACTGTGTGTATGTACCAAAGTTTATTTAACCATTCTTCTGTTGATGGGCATTTGGGCTGTCTCCTTCTTTTTTAATATGTCTCTTATAGACGCATATTGAAGGATCCTGTTTTCATATCCATTCTATTCTTTAAGTCTCTTGACTGGTACATATAATCCATTTACATTCAGAGTTAATTATCAATAGGTATGAACTGATTGTTATCATTTTTCTGCGTTTGTGTGTATGTAGTGGTGTTGAATTCTGTGCTCCACATAATTTTCTATGCTGAGTTCGTTTTGTTTTGGGAGTTTCTTTTCATTTTCATTTCTGTTCTGTTAATGTTTACTAAAACTTTCTGATTTTCCTCTTTTTTTCATTTTGATGTGCAGGTGTATTATTTTTCTGTGGGGTTACCCTGCAATTTATTAAATTTTCCCCTGCTTAAAAATGTTTGTATTATTTTGAAATCTACCTAACTACCTTGCCATTTCTCATGGAAACAGCAGTCAAGAAATCAAATGACGTATTGCATTAGGCAAATCTGCTGCACAAGACCTTTTAAAAGTGTTGAAGAACAAAGACTAAGGACTAAGGTGTGCCTGACCCAAGACATGGTATTTTCAATAACCTCATATGCTTGCGAAACCTGGACCATGAATAAGGAAGACATTAGAAGAATTGATGCTTTTGAGTTATGGTGTTGGAAGAGAATATTGAAAGTACCATGGCTGCCAATAGAACTAACAGATCTGTGTTGGAAGAAGTGCAGCCAGAGTGCTCCTTGGAGGCCAGGATGGCCAAACTTCGTCTCTCATACTTTGGAATTATTGTCAGGAGGGACAGTCGCTGGAGAAGGATATCATGTTTGGTAAGGTGGAGGGTCAAAGAAAAAGAGGAAGACCCCCAACAAGATGGGTTGGCAAAGTGGCAGCATTAATGGTCTCAAGCGTGGCAACAATAGTGAGGTTGGCCCAGGATCAGGCAGTGTTTCGTTCTGCTGAGCATAAGGTCGCTATAAGTCAGTACCAACTCAGTGGCACCTAACAACAACAATAACAACCTTGCCATTTGGAAATTCTATATCGATACTATTCTCTTTTTTGCTTTGTAGTTGACATTGATATCTCTGGTTCCCTATTTTCAGTCTTGCAGGTTTGTTTTATTTTAAATACTTTTATATCTGGATTGGACTCCTAGTGTGGTGCTGTAGAATCAGCACTGGACTTGGAACCACAGGGTCAGCAGTTCCAATCCACCAGCTGCTCCTCAGAAATCCTACACTGGGTTGCAATGAGTTAGAACTGACTTGATGACACTTAACAACAACAACATATCTGGATTGAGTTCTGAGTGGTGTTGTCATGTATGGTAATCTCACATTGTTGTCTGCTGTTGTTGGTCCTCAGACCAAAGAACACCCTTTAACATTTTTTATAAAGCTGATCTGGTCATTACAAATTCCTTTAATTTCTATTTATCAGGAAATGTCCTAACTTCGCTGTTGTATTTGAAGGATAACTTTGCTGGGTATATGATTCTTGATTGGCAATAGTTTTCTTTTAGAGTTTTGTATATGTCATTCCATTGACTTCTTCCATGGTTTCTGCTCAGAAATCAGAGTTTAATCTTATTGGTTCTCCTTTGGAGGTAACTTTTTGTTTTTCCTGAGTTGCTCTTAGGAGTCTTTCCTTGTCTTCGATTTTGCAACGTATGATTATGATATTTCTTGGTGATTTTCTTTTGGGATCTATTCTGTTTGAGGTCAGCTCAGCTTCTTGTATGCTTATTTTCTTATTTTTCATGATGTTAGGGAAGTTCTCTTTCAACAACTCTTTGACAAGTTTCTCTATATTTGTCTCTTCCTCTTCTGGAATTCCAATCACCTGTAAGTTGTTTCTCCTCATGGTGTCCCACATAACTCTTAGATTGTCTTTGGATTTTTTCATTCTTTTTTCTGATTGTTTTTCTGTTGTTGTTGCTAAGTGCTGTAGAGTTGGTTCCAAAACCTTTGGGTTTTTGAGGAGCAGCTGGTGGGTTTGAACTATCACCTTGCTGTTCAAATCAACCTTGTGGTCTAATGCTCATCATACAGTACCATACCAGGCCCCTAGGATTGTTCTTCTAGCATACTAGTATTGAGAGATTTATCTTCAAGCTCACTAATCTGGGCTTCCATTGCTTAGTATGTACTTTGCCCTTTCAATGTATTGTCCATTTCTGAGATCTTAGTATTAATCTTCTGGATTTCTAATTATAGATTTTGTATTGTTTCAAAATTTGGATTTATTTTGTCTATTTATTCTTGTAGTGTTTTCCTGAGTTCTTCTAAAGTTTTTATTGTATTCTCCTTGCCTTCCTTTATCTTCCTATTGATCCTTTGCAGATACTTAATTTCATTCTTTTGAATTCTTTTTTTAGTTAGTTCCATTACCTTTTCTTCCTCAGAAACGTTTTCTGGCTCTGCATCTTGTTAATTGGTTTGAGCCATTCTCTCTTTTTACTAGGGAGTTTTGCTAGTAAACTAGTATTATCTGTTGTCTCCGTGGCATTGTGGGGTTGTGAGCTAGTATATCTGTTGTCTCCATGGCATTGTGGGGTTGTTGTATTTGCAAAAACAAACGGTGCAGTTGTAGGACCCAGAGGGGAGAGATCTCAGGGGCAGCCATTCCTGAAATTCAAGAAACTCACAAGGTAGTTGTGAAAGAAATATGACACCAGAGTTCTTGGCCCTAGATGGAGTTCCTGTTTTGGCCTTGGTATTATCTCTGTTCAGGGATTTCAGTCTGGAAGTAGTTTGTGCAGGCCTTTGATGGAGCTGGTTTCAGTGTCTGTTAGGACCACATAGCAGCTGGAGGCATGGTGACTGGTTAAATGCTGCTCTGGTAGCTCTTCGGGTTTTGTAGGCCTGGAGCTAAGTCCACCTGAATGCAGGCACCAAAGCAGCACAGAGGGCCCCTACCTCACATTGGTGTGACTCCCAACCACATGGCTCCAAACTCCCTGAGAGCAGGGTTTGTGCTAGGGTGGATAAAGGTGGAAGCTGGCCACACCTCTGATCACCAGGGGAGCGTGGGGACAAAGAAGACATAGCATCTTTTCTGTCACCTGCGAGAATCTGCTCTGCCAAGATGGTCAAGCAGCTTCTGGACAACCTTTCGCCAGTCAGTGTCCCTCTCTCACTGTCCCCATTTGGCCTCTCTTCCCAGAAAGCATTCCATCCCCCTCTCTAACATTTCTTCTGAAATTCAGCTGCAAGAATTTTCCTCTGTTTCTGTTTTATTTTGTGAAAAATTAAGCTGCTTGGAGGGATGGAAGATGCAGAGAATTTGGTGGCTGGGAACAGAGGAGACTGGAAAGGGATGGGGGAGTCTGGGGTGAGAGGAGATGTGAATGGCTAAGAAAGGAGGCTTCCCTACGTGGAATGGGCTACGAGGTGTGCTGTGAGCCCCAGATCCAGGCATGGAGGCTGGCAGCTGCTAAGAGCTGTGATACCCACCATCTGCAAGGCTGATCTCTTTTAGATTTTTAGGGCAGAAAAGGCCCCAGGGAAGACTGTCCTGGTTCCCAGGTTCCTGTGACAATCATGAGCCTGCTTAGAGCAAAACTCCTTAGTCCTGTCCTTCCTGCTGGAGCCACAGACACCCCCGCCCCCCAACCACCTGGTACAGACTTGGGGACATCCTGACCCCTTCTCCCTATAAGCAGACCCCAGCCGGGCTTTGACTTTTGACAGCCTGAAAGTTTTCTACAAGTGCTGTTTCTGCTGCAACTGCATGTCCACCTGCTGCCCTAGGCCACTCTGACTGCTACAGGGAGGGTGGTCTCCATCCCTCGGGGTCTTTGAGAGCAGAGGCTCAGCTGAGAGGACCTGTAGGCTGGATCAAGGGTGACAACAGAGCTACCAAGCAGTTCATCGTGAGGCCAAGTCAGTGTTGATGGGCAATCACCTCCTATCCCACTGCAACCAGAGGAAAGCCCAACATAGTTCTGCTTCCAGTCCCCCCAGATCCTCTCTGCAGGACTTGCTCCCTCTGCTGTCCAAACGGAAAACAAACCCAGTTACAATCTCTGGTCCTTCTCTCATCCCTCTTTTCTATTTCCTCTGTGAACTGCCAACTTCGTTATATAAAAGGTGGGTTTCTAAATGGCAGACATGAAGGAGGTGGGGGACATTTGTGCTCCAATGTGCAGGCATGCTCAGTGTGGGAGAGAAGGCAGGAACTCAGTAACTGCTACTTTCCCCTGCTGTCTCCCTCCTCGCCTACTCTCTCTGGTCCTCTCTGCTTGGCAGTGGGGAGGAGTGGGGAGAGACCACTGTGTGCAGCACTCCGCACACAGTCAGGGGGGTTCTGATGAGGTTACCTGGGGGAGGAGCTGACTAGAAAGCAAAGCACCCACCATGGGGCAACTGAAAATACCAGCACCTTGAGCTCTGGGAGCAGCTGGCTTAAAACATATTTCCCGCTTCACAAGGCGAAATAAGCACCCCAATTCCCAGAATCCTAATGAAGTGCTGAATCAGCCCTGCTTGGGGCAAAGCTGTGGAGATGACCCATCTTCTTCCTTCAGGGCTGGATTTCAGAGCTATTTGTTGTTGTTGTTGTTGTTAAGTGTTGTTGATTGTAACTCACAACGACCTTGTATAGGGTTTCCAAGGTGGGAGTGCTGAGTTTGAACTGCCTCCAGTGCTACAGTAGGGTACTTTAGTATTGATAGAACAGTCATGTAAGGGAGGAGGAGCAGACCAACACCCATCACCCTCACCCCATGGTAACCACGAACAACCACACAACCACAGATAGAAGAAGATACCTAAATAAGGAGACAGAAAGAAGACAAGCCTATGAGATATGAGAACGTCAGAGTGGACATTTTAAAGAATAAATACCCCTGGACAGCCATGATCGACATCTGTCTCACTGGCTTCCAGAGATGGACCCGCTCGCTTATGGAGTGGACTTTATCTTTCTATTAAACCTGCTTTCTCACACTCCTGTGGTCCTGCTCATGTCCTGCGTCACGACACATCACTCAAATCTGCGACTCCTTGCTAGAAGTCTAGGAGAATTCCTGTGGGACATTCAGTAACAGCATCATCTGAGTCAAGGACAAGAGAAGCTTGGAGGCAGGACTTTGGGAGGTGGTAAGGGAATAAGGAAGATCAGAAAAGAATTGATGCTTTTGAGTTATGGTGTTAGAGGAGAATATTGAATGTGCCCTGGGCTGCAAACGGATCTGTGTTGGAAGAAGTACAACCAGAGTGCTCCTTGGAGGTCAATATGGCCAAATGTCATCTCTCATACTTCAGACATATTGTCAAGAGGCACCAGCACTGGAGAAGGAGACCATGTTTGATAAGGTGGAGGGTCAGAGAGAAAGAGGAAGACCTCCAGCCAGATGGATTGGCAAAATGGCAGCATCAATGGGCTCAAGCGTGGTAACAACTGTGAAGTTGGCCCAGGACCAGGCAGTGTTTCATTCTGCTGTATATAAGGTCACTCTGAGTCGATACTGACTTGATGGCACCTAACAACAACAACAAGGGAACCCAGGGTGGACATGGAAAAGCTGAGGGGGAGGAGTGCCCACTCCATCCTGGCAGCCGGGCAAGGGACCTGCTCCAGGGAGAAACCAGGGTGTCGCTGCTCCTGCCCTGCCCCTCGTGGCCCCTAAAGAAGGCAGAGACCCAAACCCAACCCAACCCACTGCTATCGAGTTGGTTCCGACTCCTAAGCAACCTATAGGACAGAGTAGAACTGCTCCGTAGGGTTTCTGAGACTTAATCTTTAAGGGAATAAACTGCTTCATTTTTCTCCTCTGGAGCGGCTGGTGGGTTTAAACCACTGATCTTGTGTTTAGCTACCCAATGATTTGTTCACTAAGCCACTAGGGCTCCTGGAAGTGGGCAGAGGGAAGGTAAAAAATGGCTTGTTCCCTCAGGAGCTCAAAACATAATGAATCATTGAATGAGTGCAGAGGAGGAGCGAGGGATTAGGTGAGCCCAGGCCCTTTGAAAAACCAGTTACTGTAAAATGAGCCAAAAAATAAAAAACAACACAAAAAACCACTCAGATGGTTTGTTTACCACTGAAAAAGAAAGAAAAAATAGTTGCTGTCAAGTTGACCCCAACTCATGGTGACCTCGTTTGTTGCATCAGAGTTGAACTGTATACTCCATAAGGTTTCAAGGACTCATTTTTAAATGTAGATGACCAGGCCCTTTTCCTGAAATACCCTCTGAGGGGACTCTAACTTCTAAATTTTCAGTTAGCAGCTGGAAGTTTGTGCCTCCAGCAGGTTCTAGAAGCTGGAAAAGTTAAGGAAGCAGATCTTCCCCTGAAGCCTCCACAAGGAACCCTTTTGGACTTCGAACCTCTGGATCCAAGGGGCTGGAAACTGCTAGGAGGAAGCTGGCCTGCAGGACATTTTACAGGCAGCAGGACTAGGATGGGGCCACCCAGGTGCTCAGCCTGTGACCTCACCCTTGGCCAGCACAGCTGCCCTGGCATTGGCATGCCTATCAGCATGGGATTCCATGCCTGAATGAGCCAGAAACGGAGCCCTGTGTAGCCAGGCCCCCCGGCAAGGTGGGGCTGTGGCACAGTAGGCTTGTACCAGGAGAGGGAGTCCAATATGCCCTGGGGCTGCGGGGGAAGGACCTGTAGGTAGAGGGTAGAGGCCAGCAGAGGCTGACAGAGAGCCCGGTCCCCCAGCCTCCTGCCAGCTCTGTCCTGTACTTCATCTCCAGTTTGACATGAAGCTCTCCACAGAAGGTGACTCTGAGAAACTCTTTTCTCCTCTTCTTCTTCCCTTCTCCACTCATGGCTCTCCTTACAACACCCCCCTCCCTATACACACACACACACACACACACACACACACACCTATAATGGGAGGAACAGGAACTTAGGGACTGATGAGTCAGTAAGGCGGCAGCTGGGTAACCTTAGGAGAATCTCTTTGCCGCTCTAACTCCGGGGACAAGGGTGATAACTATCCCCACTTCCCAGACTTTCTTAAATGAGAGAATGGATGGAGACAACGCATCTACCACCAGCAAGCCCTCAAAGGGCATCCAATCGTGTTAGCTATACCCACACGCCACACTGCTGACAAATACAAAAGAGAGCACATCTGCCCTATGGGGTGCTTAGTTCCCAGTGGGACACATGTCCAATTTATCTTTGCATCATCAATATGGCTATGCTTACTGTTGTTAAGCAACGTCGAGTTGGTTCCAACTCAGAGCCATCCTGTATAGGGTGTCTAAGGAACGGCTGGTGGGTTTGAACTACTGACCTTTCAGTTAGTAGTCCAGTGCTTATCCTAGAGTGCCACACCAGGATTCCACACTTATTGTATTATATAACAACAACAACAGCTGCCAAGTTGATTCTGACTTTTGGCAACCCTAGTGTGTCAGAGTAGAACTGTGATCCATAAGGTAATCACCAGGCCTTTCTTCCACCATTCACACTACACAGGGACTCCTACTGCACATAGTAGGTGATGAATATGTGTTCATTCATTCATTCATTGAAGGACATTGTTTTAGAGGATGGAAACAAAGCAAGGTAGCAAATGGGAAGAAACACACTATACAGATATGGTGGTGGTAGTGGTGATGGTGTTTTGTAGAGTTGGTTCCGATTCACAGCGATCCTATAAGGTTTCCAAGACTGTGTATCTTTAAGGGAGCAGAAAGACTCATCTTCTTCCCATGGAAGTTTTCTTCTTCCCATGGTAGTTTTGAACTGCTGACCTTGAGATTAGCAGCCAGCCTCAGTAACCACTACGCTATGTACTTCGGAGATACTACTGCAATAAAGTGAGTACACTGTGAAGCAATTCATGCAAATGTTTTGATTTCCCAGTACACATAACAGTTACTTTTACACTATACTGTAATCTATGAAATAGGCAACAGCACTCTGCAAAAGTTTGAAATATTATGAGAGTGACTAAATCGTAACACAGAGATCTGATGTAAGCATTGTTGTTGTTGTTGTTATGTGGCGTGGAGTCGGTTCCGACTCATAGCAACCCTGTACAGGGTTTCCAAGGTTGTAAATCTTTACGGGAGCTGGTAGTTTTGAACTGCTGACCTTGCGGTTCGCAGCCCGATTCGTAACCACTAAGCTACCTGCTGTTGGAAAAATGGTGCTGAAAGATTTGCTGGACACTGTGTTGCCAAAAACTTTAGATCAGTAAAAAAAACAACACAGTATCTGCACAGTGCAATAAAGGGAAACACAGTAAAACAAGATCCGTCTCTATCCGGAGTACGTCTATGATACATCATGAGAGGTAATTAACCAGGAAAGGGTCTCACAAAGAGGGATGTGAGAGAGGGCTGCTTGGTACTTTATACAGGATGGCAGGGAAAGTCTAACAAGGTGCCAATTGGGCTGAGGCCTCAGTGACGTGAGGGAGAGAGCATGCGGGTGTCTGGATGAAGAGAGGGCAGCTGTTTGTGGGGGCCTTTGAGGACAGCAAGGACGCTAATGTGGCTGGAATGGAATCAGTCAGTGGGGGCTGGACCACGAAGGGCCTGTAGCCCCGGTCAAAGCTTTGAATTTCACTTTCTGCATTATGGGAAGCATTGTGGCTGTGGCTACTGTGTGCAGGATACCCTAGCAGGAGGCCACCTTGGAGGCTGGGAAACCTGAGCTCCTTACAGTAAGTGACCAAACTAGAGAGGCTGATGATGTGGGCGGGGTTTGCCGAGAGAGATGGCAATGGGTTTTGTTTTTTGTTGTGGTGGTGGTTTTGCTTTGTCAGAATAGAACAATACCCCATAAGGTTTTCAATGGATGGTTTTTCAGAAACAGATCACCAGGATTTTCTTTGGAGGAGCTTTTGAGTGGAAGGGAACCGTTTAGATCAGAAGTCAAGCATGCTTGCTCTTTGTACCACCCAGAGACACCTAAGGAGTGAACAGAAATTAGATTAATGGAGCTGAATTTGAATCCTACAAATTTCTGCCCCTTGGCTCAGCTGGTCAGTGCTTCAGTGGACGATCCCTAAAATGGATTTCTATGCTGCTGCTTCCCTCCTCCGGATTCGTCCTGGACTCCAGGTCTTTGGTCCTCTTGTAGCACTCTCCTGTCTCTAGATTTAGGGGAGTTGTATAACCTCCAGAGTTCTGAACCCCCCTTTCCTCTTATTCTGTGGTCTATAGACAGAGGTGAGCCCCAGAACATGGTCTGGGAGACCTTGTTCCGAGGGGTTCCCTACTCAGGCTGGGAAAGATACAATCTCAACTGGAAGGGGCTAGGTTCATCCTCATTTCCCTTCACCTACTGCTGCTGCTCCTGGTTTACCAACAAGACCTTTCCCCCACCCCACCCCACCCCATCCCAGCACCTGTCCCAGACAGTTGCACTTGGGGGGCTTGAACACTCAGGAAGTAGAGTGATATGGGGGGTAACCAAGCCATCCCAGTTCCTAACCTTGTCTGCATCTTACCAGCTGGTGATTTGAGCACATTACTGTCTCTCTGAACCTGTTTCCCCATCTGAATTGTGGTGGCGGTTGTTATGTGCTGTGGAGTCGGTTATGTACCGTGGAGTCTTAGTGACCCTGTATAGGATTTCTGAGGCTGTAAATCTTTATAGAGCAGAAAGCCTCATCTTTCTCCTGTGGAACAGCTGGTAATTTTGAATTGTTGACCTTAAGGTTAGCAGCCTGACTTGTAACCACTATGCTACCAGAGCTCCTTTATCTGGATTATGGTGACATGTATTATTGCCTATAGGATTGTGTGGACAGACCACCCCCAACAATGACTGGTACAAACTCATCCTAAATAGTAGCAGAAAATTGGGGTCTTTAAGACGCTTGCTGTTACTCTCAGTTAACCTACTCCTTTCTCAGATTTGGACTATTTTATCCTCATGCCCTTCCTGTTCTCCAGAAGCCAAATTTTACTGTGGATGTGGGCAACCATGGTTGTTAATAGCAGGGCTTTTCGGAAACGCAGCCTGTTGCCTGGGAAACTGCCCGACTCCGGTTCCCTGGGGTCTCTCAGGTTCACGGCCCTTAGCGCCATCTGCAGGTTACAGTGCGACACTGCTTCCTAGGCAACCCAACGCGGGAACCGGTTTTACGAGATCTCGTCCTGATTCCCCTCCCCTCCCGCTCTGGAGAAAGGATACCACCCCTCTGCTTGCCCTGATTCTTCCCAAGGTCTCTACAATAATAGTTCTTCGCTCATTTTGATCCCTGGATTTGCCCCAAGAAAGAAGCTGGAAGCGCGCGGTCCACGGGGAGGGTGGGAATAATATCCTCCCGCACAGAAGGACAGAGGACAAGGCGGGATTCCTGGTAGAGTGGGGTCCCAAGGAAGCCACTCTCTAGGTGGGTTTCCTGAAGCTGCAGTGCGGACACAAGGAGGAAGCAGTGGGGATTAAGTGGTTAAACTTGGGGGCGGGAATGTGACGTGTGGGGTTACAGATGGGTCTTTATGCAACACCCTCTGCTGGCTCGCTCCTCCCTCTGGGCCGGGTGCCCCTCGTTCTGAATTCCTGGCCTGCTCTAGGAAGAGCCTTCCTGCCCACCCACCTACCCACCCAGAGGGCGGCTTGTCAGATGGGCCCCTCGGGGCCCCCAAAGGGAACCCCAGGCAGAAGAGGGAGAGGCAGAAAGTCCTGCTTTGAGGGACCAGGATGCCTGTGTCTGATTCCTGTATCTAACCGCTGTATCTGGCCACCCTGAGGTCAGCCAGCTGTGGAAGGTGAGGGCTGAGCTCTGAGAATGAAGTCTGGTGAGGGACTCTCCAGAGTCCTGGGGACGCTCCTTTTTCCTTGTTTCAGATCACAAAAAAGAGAAACTGAGGCACAAAGGGTGGGAGGGCTAACCTTGAACCTCGGGACTCAGGTGCTCTCCCCCAGCTCTGACTGGGCAGGGGGCATGGCTGGCTGGGGAGCCAGACACCTGGCTCTCAGCCCAGAAGCTGATGTTGCCATCGAGATTAAGAGGGATGGATTGGAGACTGGGGACATTGTCCCCTGGGCTCTTCACCCCGCCTCTCTTCCCTACTGAGCTGAGCCGGAAGGTAAACGAAGAGGCTGATGGCGGTGATTCCCTCTCTGGAAAGGGGTATGTCTTGAGGACCACAGGTCTGCGGAGGGGCTGGGGTTACTGTCGAGGCTAACAGCCAGCCTGGGCAAGTTAACTGAGACTGGGCCCGTCGGCCCCTACTGTCTGACTAGGTCCCTGCCTCCTAACTCCTCCCATGGAAGCAGATGGGCTGGGGGTGGGGGTCGGGGGGTTAGAATTGGTCCTCCAGGCCCCTAACAAGGGGACCTGTGTGTGAGGGGTGGATGGAGGCCAGAGAAGCCAGGAGGGATCCTGAGACAAAAAGTAACAAACTGGGGGGAAGGAAAGGGGAGTTGCCTTTGTCCCACTTCACTTTTCCACTCACCCCTCTCCTCGGACCCACAGCCCCAGTTCATGGCTCAACCCCTCCGGAATTACTCCCGGAAGTGTGGGGAAGGGGTGGAGAGAGGGTTGGGGGCGGCCGAATGAGACTGACCCTCCTCTGGGCCGCGTGCCCACTTCCTGATTGGCACCAGACTACAGACGCTGAAAGGGGCCTTAGAGGCGGCTCTGGCCCCTTCTGAACTACCGGCTGAGCAACCGGAGAACCAGAGCCACCTGCCACGCCTCCCTCCTTGTGTGTCCCTTGGGAGCTCCAGCGATGTCTATGGTCCCGCTGCTCCCCGCTGACGTGACGGTGACCCACCTCTCCAGCTCCATCCGCTTGTACAGCAGGTCGGTGCCACCAGGCCCCCCCAGCACCCTAGGCCCACGCCCACTCCTCCTGTTCCTACCCTGGTTGGGTGCGCGGCCGGCCGCCCAGGCCAAGTACCTGGAGCTGTACTTGACCCATGGCTTCGACGTGCTGGCTGCGGAGAGCGCGCTGGGCCACTTCCTGTGCCCGCGCCGGGGCCTGGGACGTGCGGCCCGGCTGCTGGCGTTGCTGCAGGCGCCCGGGGCGATGGCTGACCGCCCACTAGTGGTGCATGCCCTGTCCCTGGGCGGCTACACGTTCGCGCAAATGCTTCTGCTTATGAGCCGAGACCTGGGACGCCACGGCAGTGTGGCGCAGCGGCTTCGGGGCCACGTCTTCGACAGCCTGGTAGTGGGCACTCTGGACCGCATGGCACTGGGTGAGTGTGCCAGGGAGAGGGAAGGGGGACACCTAGGTCGCAAACTCAGGCCTGTGGTATGCTTGTGGTATGCTGATGTGACTTTCCTACCCTGCTCCCCTTTGTTCCACCGGACCTGGCTGCCAGTGGCTGGATTTATACCAAATGAGACATGATGGGCAGATACTGACCCCCTCTCACAGCTTTCTTCTTACACTCACAAGGAAGCTGTGGGGGTATGTATTGGGTCTCCCGAATCTCTTGGGGTACGAGTTTTGGAAAAAGCCTTGGAAATCATGTACTTGGGTGCACGGATTTCCTCTAAAACAGAGATTTTGAAACTGCTGTCACCCAGGACCTACCCCACCTCCGAGAACCTGGGCTTCTGGACAGATTATGAGCCCTCCAGGAGATCCTGACCCAACCCAAATCAGAGGAGCACTGTGCTCAGCAGCCTCTAGATGGGCCCCACAAGGCAGACACACACACCTTGAGGACTGACTGGGGTATTTCGTAAGAAAGTATCTGTTCCTCTTGTTAGGTGCTGTCAACTCCATTTCCAACTCATAGCTACCCCATGTGGCAGAGCAAAACTGCTCGGTAGCTTTTCCTAGTCCTGGTTAATGCACCATACCGCAAATGTGAACTCTAAGGTCGGCGGTTCAAACTCACCAGCTGCTCCTTGGAAACAGAAAGGCACTTAACAATCTTGCTAACCTTAAGGTCAACAGTGCGAAACTACCAGCCATGCCACGGGAGAAAGATGAGGCTCTCTGCTCCTGTAAAGATTTACAGCTTTGAGATTTTGAGATTTACAGCAGGTTCACTATGCCAACTCCATGGCACACTACCACCACCACCACCACCAATCTTATGGTAGTTCTGGTGTGGCTCTGTAGGATAAGCACTGAACTGCTAACCATAAGGCTGGCAGTTCAAACCCACCAGCTGTTCCTTGGAAACTCTATACCAGGTGGATATGAGTTGGAACCGACTTGACGGCACTTAATAATCTTTCCGTGAGTGGATGACCAGGTCTTTCTTGAAGCAATCAGATGGGTTTGAACAGCCATCCTTTTGGTTAAGCAGAGTCAGCTCTGATTGTTAGATAATTCTCTCCTCAAGCCAGTCACTTTTGATACAATTGACTTGGCATTGTCTAAACCCTTAGCTTGTCCCACCCTAATTCCTAACTGAGTGGTTTCCTGTGTGGTCTTCTAAACTGATAAACAAGACAGTTCAAGCCAGATTCAGAAGAGGACTTAGAAGCAGGCATATCTTTGTTGATGTCTGCTGGACCTCTGCTGACAAATACCAGAAAGATGTTGACTTCTATACTAGTGACTAAATGAAGGCATTCAACTGTGTGGTCATAACCAACTGTGGATAACTTTTCAAAGAACGAGAATTCCAGAACACTTGTTATCATGCAGAGTTCTGGTGTGGTGCTGTAGGATAAGAACTGGACTGCAAGGTTGATTTGAACCACAAGGTCGGTGGTTCAAACTCACCAGCCACTCCTCAGAAGCCCTATACAGGGTCTCTTAAGAGTCAGAACCAACACAATGGCACTTAACAAAGCTTACGCTGTGGGTTAATGTGTCAGACTGCAAAGCCGTTTGAACTGCAAGGTCGGCAGTTCAAGCTCACCAACTTCTCGGAAACCCTATACAGGGCTGCTATGGGTCGGAACCGACTCAACAGCACTTAACAACAATACACAGACTATATAAATGACTAGAGGCAGTCATTTTACTGTTTTATAACCAGGGAAGGTGTGTGTCAGTGTTGTATCTGTTCATCATACTTACTCAATCTGTATGCTGAGCAAATAGTCCCAGAAACTGGAACATGAGGGAGCTTTCACATTTTTCATGAAGAAATTTCATTATTTTTAATTCCATTTTCCTATAAACTTTTTGAAGGCCCCTCATGGTGTGGCGCTGTGGGCTAATGCATCAGACTCCAAAGTCGTTTGAACTACAAAGTCAGTGGTTCAAGCTCACCAACTGCTCCTTGGAAGCCTTATACGGGTTGCTATGGGTCAGAACCGACTTGACGGCACTTAACAACAACATATATAACGTGGAACTCATTAAAAAAAAAAACAACTTATTAACAACCTGTGATATGCGGATGACACAACCTTGCTTGCTAAAAGCAAGGAGGATTTGAAACACTGCTGTAGTTCAAAGACTACTTCCTTCAGTATGGAATACATTTCAACATAACCAGAACCACTAAGCAACATCATGATAAATGGAGAAAAGGCTGAAATTGTCAGTGATCTAATTTCACTTGGATCTACATTCAACACCCATGGACAGAGCAGTCATGAAATCCAAGGATGTACTGCGCTGGGCAGATCTGCTGCAAAAAACCTCTTTAAAATGTTAAAGAGCAAAGATGTGATTTTGAGGAGTAAGGTGAATGTGAACCAAGACAAGTTATTTTCAATCACCTCACATACAGAACTGGACAATGAATAGGAATACCAGAGAACTGACGCATTTGAATATATTATAGACTGACAAAACTTGGCAGACATACAACCAGAATGCTCCTTAGAAGTGAGGCTGGCAAGTCTTTGTCTCATGTACTTTGGATGTTATCAAGAAGGGCCAGTTCCTGGAAAAGGACCATGCTTGATAGAGGGTCAGTGAAACAGTCAGACCCTTACTAGGTGGACTGACACAGTGGCTGCAACAATGGGTTCAGACATAATTGTGAGGATGGCACAGGATCAGGGAGCCTACATGGAGTTGTAAGAAATCGGAACTGACTTGATGGCACCAAACACCACCACAAAACAAACCACAAACTGTGGCCTTCTTTGTGGCCCATCCTCTCTTCCTCTGGGATCCTGGTTCCTTCTCCTCTCAGCAGGTCGCCACCCTTAGGTGCTCCAGGGACTAAAGGCTCCTTGGGACTCCCATTCACTTAGCAACAGCTCTAGTGACAGGTTATTAAATGGGCTCTGAGCCCACCCAACAGCCCTGCTTTCCATCCAGCTCCCTGCTTTCCATTCCTACAGACACCACGGCTTAAGACTGGCCCCAAACACTGTCCAAGTGCTGTCAGAGGGGCCTGGGAGACAGTGGGGTCAGCACAGTGTGTGGGACCATGGCTTCAGGAGCTCTCCTCACAGTGATGGGGGTGTCCCACCTCTTCACAACCCCCCATCCCTGCCAGAAGAGCCTTCAGGCTGCCTTCCTTACTTATGCCTGTTGGAGTGATGTGTGCTCATGGCAACAGCATACTCACTGTCCAGTGACAACTTGGGCCTTGGGCCCTCAAGTCTGGGGGGGTGTCCAGCAGCCTTGGTGTCAGCACTGTCCCACCACGAGGGGTTTGGGGCTCACTTCCTGCTTCTTGTCCACAGGTGTGTCTCAGATGATAGGCCCTCGGGCCCTGGGCCCTGCAGTTAGGGCCACAGCTCTGCTTTACTTCCGCCTGTGCCCTGGCTGCACCGTACGGCATTATGAGGATGCACTGGGTGTTTTCTGGCAGCAGCCCGTGAGGCCCCCAACACTTGTCTTCTACAGCCATGACGACCCACTCTGCGACACCGTCCTCCTGCGGGAGCTGCTGGCTAGCTGGCGACAGGCGGGCACACCTGTGTGGGCTCAAGGCTGGGAGGCCTCCCGCCACGCAGCCCACCTGCGTCAGCACCCCCTTGAGTACCGAGAGGCCCTCGTCACCTTCCTGGGGAGGCTGGGCCTGGCCTCTCTCCCAGCCCGGCTCTGACACGGCCTGGGTCACTGTTCACCAGGGTGGGACAGAGGCAGAACAGTCGAGGCACTGAGACCTGCTTGATTTATTCAGATTATTTAATATACAACGATGCCAATGTGACCCCAAAGTGTGCAAAGTTAAAGCCTTCGACTGCAGCTGAGAGGAGAGGGCAGGGATGGTACACTTAGGACAGTAGAGGCAGGAACGACAGGTAGGCAGTCCAGGTAGCCCAAGGCCCCAGGGGAAGGGGGCAGAGACCTTCCCCTGGCCTGGGCCAAGAGCCCAGAAGTGCCACATGGCTGAGAGGGGTGCAGCCCAGGAGGGGCCAGAGGCAGGGCCAGGAGAGCACCATTTCCTGGGGAGGTGGGGAGTGCCCTATGGGAGAAGCCAGGAGGGGCCACCTGCCCAGGGTGTGAGCCAGCTGGAGCAGGCTGCGCCAAGAAAGACCTGAGGCAGGCACAAGGCCTGAGAGCCTGGGCAGCGGGGCTTGGGGGCAGGAGGTGGGGGGCAGCCTGGCCCAGGAACACTCCTGACAGTGAGGGTGCCTGGGGACCCCTTGTCCCCGCCTCTCTCCCTGGACAGGAGCTGGGGAACCTGTAGTGCAAATCTGTGGGCCGCTCAGCTATGGAGGGAGGCTGGACCCAAAGGAGGGCCGGGAGACACACCCCCTCCGCCGCCTCGGCCTCCACCGCTGTCCTCAGTACAGCCGCTTCTCATAACTGTGGGGACAAGGCAAGAGGGCACGAGGTAGTGGGCATGTGGACGAGGCCCCCTTCCCAGATCCCCTCGCCCAGGCCTGGGCCACCAAAGCCCCTGCCTGGGCCCTGGACAGTGGGCAGGGGAAGGCAGAGAACTGGGCCAGGGCCCCCTGAGGAGCAGTGTGGCATCAGTGCCTGGCTGGAGCACGGCCGGCCTCACACCGTCCTAGCACCGAGCCTCTGCCGCTCTGGGTCTCCCCAGCCCCTCTGCCTGGATCCCTGGCAGTCCTGGGTCCTGTCCCAGACAGGCAGCTTCAGGCCTGTGGTCATGGGCACCTTGCTACATCCCGAAAGGAAGGGGGCTGAGGGCGGGGCACAGGAGACCCCAGTCCCAGAGTTTACATCCCATGATGGCACCCCAGTGCCGCCCCTAACCCCCCTCCCACCCCACAAGCCAGGGTCCCACCCAGACGGCCCCTGCTCTACTCTACACCTGGCCCGGGCAGCGCGGTTACTTACACGGCAGAAAGGTATAGCTATGGGAGGGGGGCAGAAAGAGACACAGGTTAGATGGCCACTGTGCTGGGGAGCCAGACCTTTGGCCAGGGTGGGCCATGCGCCGGGCACTACTGCTGTCCCTCACTCTGAGCCCGTCCAACCGCCCCAATGCTGGCCCTGCACCCATCTCTCTGCTCTGCTGTCTGCCTGGTGCCACCGCCACCAAGCTTTTGAGCAATCAAAGGCCTGGAGCCAGTGGGGCTGGCTAGTGGTCATACCTCCCGTGCCCTGCTCGGGGAGAGGCCCGAGGGGAGGGGAGGAGCCTGCCTGCAGGGGCCAAGGGCCAGGGTTCAAGGGTGGGGGCAGGCTGTAGCAGCCACTGCCCTCAGTGTTCGGGGGTCCCGGAAACTCAGCGCTGCTCTGAGCCATGGTCTCCCACTGCCCACCTGGTAGGGTGCAGGGACCACCCCACACTTACGAGTGCAGACCGTGGACACCGCCCTCAATCTGAGCCGACATGGTCCGCTTCTCAAACTTGAGCTCTCCTGAGTACATCATGGATCTGACAGGTAAATGGACGGGGCAGGTCAGGGGCACAAAGGAAAAGAGAAGGAAAGCAGCCGGAAGATTCCAGAAGCTTCCCTGCACTCACCGCAGGATAGACAGGCTCCGCGCGCCGATGTCCTGGCAGCCATGCTGAATGCCTGCGATGAGGTAGGGCACAAACTTCTGGATAGAGCCTTTATCCTGGATAGAGCCCGAGACACCTTGCGCAATCTTCACCTTGTCCCCCTCGCTGCGGAAGGGTGGGGACAGTGAGCCAGAGTCCCCCTACCTCTGAACAAGCAGAGTGGGTGCCACCCAGAAGGTCCCCCCAAACAGCCATGTGCTGGGCTACAGCATTACAAAACATGGATTCTGAGTCAGGTGGCCCAGGTACTGGTCCAGGTCGGCTACTTCTGGGACCGACTATAAAGTCAAGGCATGTGGGCGAGGGCTGGGGCTCAGGGCAAGCACCTGAAGTATCGCTTCTGGCTGCTGCTGCTCTTCTCCATGGCGTCCAGGGAGCCCATGCCCCGGTACTTCTTGAGCCGCACTCCATCTGAGAAGAAGTATTCCCCGGGAGCCTCTGTGGTGGCAGCCAGCAGGGACCCCATCATCACTGCAGAAGCCAGGGTTAGTTAGTGCCTGCTGTTCCAGAACCCACATTCTATCCACCCAATTCCCAGAAGACACCCCCCCTTACCTGTGGAGGCGCCAAGGGCCAGGGCTTTGACCACATGGCCCACGGTCTGGATACCGCCATCAGCTATGATAGGCACACCAAAACGCCGGGCATACTCGGCCACCTTATACACGGCAGTGCCCTGGGGCCGGCCACAGGCCATCACTTTGGAGGGAAATGGAGGGGCAGGGACAAGACAGAGATGTGTCAGCAACAGTCCGGATCAGCCCTTTCCCAGGCCTCCACCTCCAGGAGACAGGCACCAAATCAGTTGTGCCTCTGAGTAAGGGCAACCCCATGTATGTCCACAGGGTACTCAGTGACTGATGTTTGGGAAGTAGATCACCTTTCTCCCAAGGTGCCTTGGGGTGTATTCAGACCACCAACCTTTGAATTTGTAAACAGGCAATAAAAATTCCACCTCCAAAAAAAATGACAATCACTCCAGGGAACTGGGTCACACCACCCATGACAGCTCTGTAGGGAACTCTGAAGGGGGGCAGAGAGTCCTTCAGAGTGTGACACGGCCCCAGACCAGGGCACCAACTCAGACCTGCTGGACTCAGCCTCACCCGCTCTCAACAGCTGCACAGAATCCTCTCTGAGGCTTTTATTTGCAAAGATTGTTATTAGGGTTAGGGATTTAGGATCCCCGTAAGGAAAATTGTTATTAGGGTTAGGGATTTAGGATCCCCGTAAGGAAAATTGTTATTAGGG
>NW_006408559.1:1000147-1012148 GCF_000296735.1 Chrysochloris asiatica
GATTTAGGATCCCCGTAAGGAAAATTGTTATTAGGGTTAGGGATTTAGGATCCCCGTAAGGAAAATTGTTATTAGGGTTAGGGATTTAGGATCCCTGTAAGGATCTGTAACAAAATGTTTTTTCCTAAAACGTTTGCATTTCTCTACATTTCACATTTTGGAGTCCTGGTGTAGCACTGTTGGTTAATGCAAGGCCAGCAGTTGAAGCTCACCAGCCACTCCTCAGAACCCTCCTATACAGGGTCACTATGGGTCAGAACTGACTCCATGGCACTTAACATTTAACTGTTTAAGGTCCTTAAGTGTTAGATTTCAAGTGAGGAACCAGTCAGCACACACACATCTAGAGATGGTTAAAAGACTGGATAAATCAAAGAGGAGTCCTGGTGTGATGCAGTGGGATAAGCACTGAACTGGTAACCACAAGGTTGGAGGTTCAAACCTGGAAACCCTATACACAGTTGCTGAGTTGGAACCAACTCAACACATAACAACAAACCAGAGAACAGATGTTCTCTGATGTGCCTTTTGTCTGCTCTGTCCCTACTGTATCCCAAGGCTTAGGACAATAACCAACACACAGATGGTACACCACAAATATGTGGGGAGTGAGAGGGTCCCGTCCCACCAAGTGCTCAGCTAAGGTGAGGAGTGACTACACCTAAGAGCACCCAAGTGGGCCACTCAGACTTCTGGAGAAGGGGCCCTCACTAGAGGGGTCAGGTACACGCCTCAGGCCAAGCCCAGGCCCACCTTCTAGGCAGCCAGCTCCCACAGGGTATGTATGCCCCCTGAGCCCCTGAGGAGGATACACATCATGGTCTCACCCACCCCTAATTCATGCTCAAGAACGCACCCCCCACCGCCAGCCCCTCCACCAGACTAAAATGAGTTGCCATCAAGTTGTTTTCTACTCATGGCAAAAGCCAGGTGAGTGTCAGAGTGAAACCGTTCCATAGATTTCTCAGTGACGGACTTTTCAGAAGTAGACTGCCAACCTTATCTTCTAAGGCGCCTGTGGTTAGGTATGAGCCTTCAAGCCTCAGAACGACAGAGACGTCAACCATCTGTACCAGCCAGGACTCCACCACGCTGTTAAGTGCCATCAAGTCGATTCTGACTTATAGCAACCCTGTTTCCAAAGCGTGGCTGCCCCTACAGCACCACACCAAGACTTCATATACTACATGGGTGTAAAATATTACATTTTCAGGGCCATATCGCTTCCACGTTTTCAGTATCTACCTTATCACAAATCCATCCCCTACCTACAGTTGACTTCCAACCAACCCCTCAGAAAAGCAGTCCCACCAGCCAGGATAGGCATCTTGATTGGGACACCTGAGAAACGAGATGACGCACACCCAAACCCCACCACAAGCTTACCTGCTCATTCTGCCTTCCTGGGTCCACAGTGCCCATTCCGGCACGGCACCTGGCCGATTTGAATTCACAGACTGTGGCATCATGGGCTGCTCAGACTGAACCACTCGCTTTCCCACTGGCACCTACCTTCTTGGGTAATGCAGATGGAGCCACAGCCCATGCCCACACGTAGCCCGTCCACACCCGCGTCAATCAGGTTCTTGGCCTGAGCAGCTGTCACCACTGTGGGTGGGTGGGAGGACAAACAATGTGAAGGTGCCTGGGGCCTCTTGGGACCTCAGTCTAGTGCCCCCTAAAGTGACCAAAGCCCCTCCAGCCCCTGTCCCCCACTCCAGGGGCATGAAAGACAGAATGGTACAGGCAGGGAAGAGAGGGCCCTCGACTCACCATTTCCACCAATCACTTGGAGGTGAGGGTACTTCTGCTTGATGTAATGAACCATGGCAATCTGATACACCGAGTTCCCCTGGGAGGAGTCCTGTTGGGGTGGGGGAGGCAGGACGCTTCAGCTGGGGCAGGTACTGAGCCCCACTGGGGGAAGGGACCCTTGTATGACAGGTCCCTTCATCATGACAACACTTAAGGCATGCTCTTTCTTGTATTCAGAAGAGACACTTAACAGCATTCTCCCTAAGACTGAGCACTGCTAACTGTCGTAGGAGGAGCCCTGGTGGTGCAACCATTAAGCACTCGGCTTCGGCAGCTCCTCTGCTCCTATAAAGATGACAATCTTGGAAACCCTCGGGGCACACTAGGAGCTGGAATTGCCTTGATGGCACCAAACAACTATAGTAGACAAAGCCCAGTTTCCACCCTCAGACACCATGTTCTGGTTTTAGCCACTCACGAAAGCAAACTACTTTGAACCTCAGTTTCTTCATCTGATGATTGGGAATGAAAGTGGTACCTTTCAGTAGGGCTGAGGATTAAAGAAGTTAAAACATAAAAGGTTTCAGTATGGTGCCTGGTGAGTAGTACGTTCTCAATGAATAGGAGCTGTGATTCTCATTGTGAATGAGCGAGGAAGGCTCAGAGGGGCCTGTTCCATCTGAGCTGTTGAGAGTGTTTTGCTGTTAGGTCAGTTTCGACTCATAGGGATCCTGTATAGGGGTTCCAAGGAGTGATTGATGGGTTTGAACTGCCGGCCATGTGGTTAGCAGTCCAGTGCTTATCCTACAATGCCACATCAGGACTCTGAGAGTGATGGTAGCTCTGCTCATTCTGACACTACAGCAGCCGAGGGAGGCTCCCTGACTGATCAGAAGCAAACCCAGGTCTTCATAAGCCTCTGTGTGGGGACCAACCCTCTCCAGCTCTGGGCTCTCCCTTAGGCCATCTCTAGGGGACACCCTACCAGCACTATGACATCGGTGCCCGCCTGGGTGAGCAGATCCAGGCGGTACTTGTCATCCTCGCGGGTGCCCACAGCTGCCCCACACAGCAGTTGCTTGTGGGAGTCCTTAGAAGCCAGAGGGTAGTCCCGGTTCTTTTTCAGGTCAGTCCGTGCAATGATGGCCACAAGCTCATCGTGGTCATTGACAATGGGCAGCTTCCCTGCGGAAGAAGGCAGAGGTGAGATGAAGGTTCAGGTTGTTTGGAGGGGTGGTGGTGGTGGTTATGTGCCGTGGAGTCGGTTCCGACTCATAGCGACCTTGTACAGCGTTTCCGAGGCTGTAAATCTTTATGGGACCAGAAAGCCTCATCTTTCTCCTGCGGAACAGCTGGTAGTTTCAAACTGCTGACCTTGTGTTCACAGCCTGATTTGTAACCACTATGCTAAGGGGAAGGATGAAACAGACCCAGCTGGCTATTCCATGAAGTACCCAAACTCACCACTAGGTGGAAGCACCCGTCAATGAAGCCCTCCTAGGAACCCAAGACCTCTTTCCAGAAAACAGGAAGCAAAGAAACCTCCCAGGCAAGACAGCTGCTGGGCTCTTCCTGTCTCCCACCTGCCTGGTCACAGCCAACTGAATAGGATGCAAATGTCTTATGGGAGAAGCATGTGCCCTGCCCAGTGCCACCCCAAAATAACTCTCCAGTCTGGATCTTTATCCTTCATACTAAAAAAACCGTACATAAGCTTATTAAAGGCTCTGTGTGAAGTTCTGCAGTTAACTGCATTTGATCATGGTGCGACTTTCATTGTATTCATTATGTCCCTGTGGGATACATTGGGAATTGCTCAGCTGCTGTTAGGCTGGTGGTTCGAATACACCAGCCAGTCCATGGAAGAAAGATGAGTCAGTCTGCTTCTGTAAAAACTGCTGTTGGTGTTGTTAAGTTCAACTCAAGCAACCTTGTAAAGAGTTTCCAAGGAGAAGCTGGTGAGTCTGAACCACCAACCTTGCAGTTAGCAGTCCAGTGTTTATCCAACAGCACCATTATCAGGACTCCTCTGTCAAATGACAGGCTTGGAAACCCTGTGGGCAGTTCTATTTGGTGGGATAGGGTGGCTATAGGGTGATGAATCCATGGTAACAGATTTTATCATCTATGGTTTGGGATATGCACTGGAAATGTTGAACCGGGGACAGGTTTTCCTTAAGTCAGGAAAAGAACCTTAGGGACCACACTCCAGTTCACGTGTTTCAAACCTCCCCGAGGTCAGTCTGGCAGCTGCGAAAGCCTGTGAGGCCATGGAGCCTGGTGGGGATGGAGCCTCCTGAGCGCTCCTGGTACCTTTCTTACTGCGCTGCAGAATCTCATTGGCCTCTTTCAATGTCACACCTGCTGGAGCTACCACCAACTCGTTCCGTGGCGTCATCACCTGTGGGGCCAGGAACATTTGCCTGCAGGTTGGCAGGTGAGAGAGAAGGGAGCCAGGCCTCCCTCTGGTCCCTGGTCACAGACACCAGCCCCAGACCCCAGGACGTAGGGCCCCTGCTGAGGCCCAGTCACCCTCTCCCTGCCCCGTGGGCACCTCATTGAGGAGGGTGGTGTGGTCCTTCTCAGCGAGGAAGTCGATGTCTCGGGAGGTGACAATGCCCACTAGCTTGCTGCCCATGGTGCCAGTCTCCGTGATGGGGATGCCGGAGAAGCCATGTCGGATCTTGGCTTCCAGCACGTCGCCCACAGTATGTGAGGGGCTCAGCACCACAGGATCTGTGATGAAGCCCTGTTCAAACTTCTGTGGGCAGACAGGACAGAAAACGCTGGAAGGGGTATGGCCTGGCCACCAGGCGCAGAGGGTGAGGCGAGGAGCAGTGAGCTGGTTAGGTTTCAGCCCGGTGCCCCCAGCGATCAGCCAGGGAATGCGTCAGCCTATAGGGCTGGGAAAGGAGCGGGTGGTTGGCGAGGTGGGGCTGCCCTATACTTGCCTTGACCTTCCGCACCTCGTTGGCCTGGAATTCAGGGGTGCAGTTATGGTGGATGAAACCAATACCTCCCATCAGCTGGGGGGAAGGGAAGTGTGATAAGAGGCAAGGCGTCAACCTGAGCCCAGCCCAGCCCAGCCCAGCTCCTTCTCCCCCTTCTCCCAACCCCATGTTATCCCTTCAAGCCTGGACTCACTGCCATTGCAATGGCCATGTCCGCCTCCGTCACAGTGTCCATGGGTGAGGAGGTGAGCGGAGTCTTCAGTGTGATCTTCCGAGTCAGTGCTGACGTCAGGTCCTGTGGACGAGGCACAGCGTGGGTAGTAGGCACAGGTGGGCCCTGGGACAGAGCCCACGAGGCCCTGCTCTCTGTAATGGAGCTGACACTCCAACCAGAAAGAAAGATACTGAATTAGGACCACAGGCCCAGGAGCGTCTTCTGGGCAGAAAGAGCCGGGCATGGAAATACGTGTGGTGGATCTAGAAGGAAAAGGATTTATTTAAAAGGCAGGCAGGGCTGCAGCTGTGTACAGTGGATCTAGGCGGAAAAAAATTTGTTGTTCATTGACCCTGTCGGTGTTCATTGCTTGGAATCAGTCAAGTTTAAGGAGGAGTCGCCGCTGCCATCAACATGTCAGTCCCAAGGGCACTCATGAAACAACCGCCTATTCAATCTACGCTGGGGCCGTCCCAGTCCGCAATGAGAAAGGTGAGATTTCCATGGAAAAAGTGAAGGTGAAACGCGACGTATGAGGAAAGAGACCAGATTATGCCCCTATGGAGTCCTCAGATGAGGAGGATGAAGAGCTTCAGTTCATTAAGAAAGCCAGAGAACAAGAAGCAGAGCCTGAGGAACAGGAAGAAGATTCATCTAGCAAGCCCCGTCTGCGCTGTCTACAGAACCGTATTAAGGAAGATGTGGAAGAAAGATTGGCTCGACACCAGAATACAGCAGAACCTGAAGTGGTAAGAGAAAGTGACTCAGAAGTAGAAGGAGATGCTTGGCACACGGAACGAGAAGATAGCATTAAGAAGAAGAGGACAAAACTGATGATGAGGAAATTCAACGGCACCGTGGAATGATGCGTCACCAAGCACAGAGAGAAAAAATGAAGAGATGGAAGACATGGAGGTGGAGGATGAGGGACGTTCTGGGGAGGAGTCTGAATCAGAAGAAAGAGTACACAGACAGTGAAGATGAAATGGAGCCTCGCCTTAAGCCAGTTGTCATTGGAAAGAAGGATCGAGTAACGGTCTAAGAACGTGAGGCTGAAGCATTGAAAACAGAGGAGCTGGAGCAGGAGGTAAAACACATGGCGGAGAAGAGGCGCAAGTATACACTCAAGATTGTAGCAGAGGAGACCAAGTGGTCCCTAGCTGCACTGGACGCACTCAATACAGATGATGAAAATGATAATGAGGAATATGAAGGTTGCTACCATAACGGAAATAGCCCAAATTTCCCCTAAGTTCAGGAGTTAAAGAGAATCAAGAGGGACAGAGAAGATCGTGAAGCGCTCGAAAAGGAGAAGGCAGAAACCGAACGCATGCAAAACCTGACTGAGCAAGAAAGGCAAGCTGAGCTTTAGGCAAATGGCAAAGTCATTACCAACAAAGCTGTTAAGGGCAAATATAAGTTCTTACAGAAGTATTATCATTGGAGAGCCTTCTTCATGGATGAAGATGAAGAAGTATACAAGAGAGATTTCAGTGCACCTACTCTTGAAGATCCTTTCAATGAAACCATTCTTTCTGAAGTCATGCAGGTCAAGAACTTTGGATATTCTGGCTGTATGAAATATACTCATCTTGTGATTCAAGATACCACTTCCTTCAACTCAGCTTGTGGTCAAGAGAGTGCCCAAAACACAAAGTTCTTCAAACAAAAGGCAGCTGGAGTACAAGATGTATTTGAGCGGCCATTTGCCAAGAAGCAGAAAACTACCTAGAGTCCAATTACCTCAAGTCTTCCAACTTCAGGACACACAGGAGAATCACAGCGCTTGGTCCTTCATTTACTTTTATTTAATGAGAGCCAACCTATTAGGGCCTATTGCCATACTTATAACAGTGAGCTGTCCAGTATTTGAAGAAGGTGCTTTGTGGGTTTGGAAGCATGCTGAGAAACCTACAGAAAAGCACTGTCTACAAAGGATTAGAGACCTCCAACTTAAAACATTGAGAAATTTTAGGTTTTATCACTGCTGTGGCTTCCAATAATCACATGAGATTGTTCAGTATCTTTTTTCAGGTCCTAAGCTTGAATCAGAAACATGGGCACATTAATGGGCAGTAATTACTTCTGCCTTAGGCTAATTTCAGCTCACTGAAAACCTGTTTTGCATTTCTTAGTTGGAGTAAACTTTATTTTAGGTAAAACATATTTTTGATCCATTTATGTGTATTAAAATATAAAAAGATCACACACACACACACACACAAAGGCAGGCAGGGAGCAAAATGGAGGGAGAGAAAGGTGAGAGCGAGGTGTGAGAGGAAAGCAGTGGCAAGGCTGTAGGGCCTCGCAGACCACGGAGAGAGGGCTCTTACTCGTTCCTGAGATGAGGCAGGTCTCAGACAGAGAGGTGGCATGATCTAATTGGTACTTTCAGCCCCCTCTGAGATTCAAGCAAACAGCTGTGGATCCTATCCCCAAAAATATTCAGATGCAGACTTTGGTAGGCGAGTAGTCCCTAACGACTCGGCATGTTCAAGTTATGATGAACTGCGTGTATGACCGTCCCTTTTAAAAAAATGATTTGTGTATTTTTATGCATGTGCTAAAATATATCTGCAAGTTTATATGTAATGTTTCCAGCCCCAAAAGACAAATGAAGATACAGATAATAAAAGGCAACACTAATAAAAACTAAAAAAAAGAAGTATTCAACTTAAATCAGAACCAACTTCTGATTAGCCGGAGTTAGAGTGGGAGGGACCCTGTGGTAAGCCGGGAACTATCTGTGTAGTTTTGAGACCTGCAGACACCTGAAGTCCATGCGCATATCCTTTCAGAACTCGGGCCCCAGAGTCTCGAACATTCCACTTCTTCCAGTTCTATCTGCCTATAGCAGAGTCAGAGCTTCCCGACAGAACACCAAAGGACAAGGAGACCCTTCCTAGCACCCATCCCAGTGCCCAGCACAAAGTCGAGTGGTCAGTAAACTTTGTTGAACTAAATAGCTAAGGCTTCTGGTTGCTGCCATATGGTTGCTACCATAACGGAAATAGCCCAAAATTCCCCTAAAAATCTTTTGAGTCAGCAGTGACTCTGGGGGCATCCCTAGCACAGAAGGGGGCCTCTGGTCTCCTGTGAGAAAAGACTGGAATAAGTCTAACAATGACAGCTCCCCAAAAGCAGTCAACTCATTGTAAAAGTCTATGAATTCATGATGGAACGGATTGAAATGATTCACAGCCACCTGCACCACTCCCTGCCTGTGTGAGTTTATCATCGATTAACTGTACGGTGAAACCTATGGAAGCCGGAACTTGTATGAAGCAGAAAATTCAAATATATTCCATTAAAATGAGGGATAGAAAAGTGGTCAAGACCACATCCTGTCAGAGGCAGAAAACTTGTAAGAGCCAGAAAAATAAGGCAGCCCTGTCAAGTCTCACGGTCACAGGTTTCACTGTATAAAGGAAGTGTATCTGGCTCATTTTTAAGCCACTCCCGAGAGCAAGACGGGTTTCCTTACATCCCGCCAAAACCTAACCAGCTGTTTGTTGCGCAGTCAGCTCTAACTCACAGGGACCTAATGTGTGTTGAGTAGAATTTAGAATGTGCTCCATAGGGCTTTTAGTGGCTGACTTTTCAGAAGTAGATGAGGTACTCAAGGTGAGCTTGAACTTCCAACCTTTCATTTAGCCGCCAAGCATGTTCATGGTTTGTACCATTCCTGCTCCTTCAAAAGCGCTGTGCTCACTTACCACAAGGTAGATTTGATCCACAGGGTCCGTGGCTCAAACGCACCAGCCACTCCTCAGAAACCCTATGTAGAGTTGCTATGAGTTGCAATCACCTCAATGCGCTTAACAATCATGTCCTTAGGAACTCTGTTTGCTCTGTAAGTTAAACATCAGACTGAGGCCAGCAGTTCAAATCCACCAGCTAGCTGCCCCTTGGGAGAAAGATGAGGTTTTCCGCTCCCATAAAGATTCACTGCTTCAGAGACTCTGTACAGGGTTCACTACGAGATGGAATCAATCTATCAACTGAATGGCACTGGGTTTTTTGATTTGGTTCATCATGTCCTTAAAGAAGCCCCAATGGCATGGTAAGATAAACACTGGACTGGTAACTACAAGGTTGGCAGTTCAAACCCACCAGCCAAACTGCAGGAAAAAGACGAGGCTTTCTGCTCCCATAAAAAATGAACAGCCTCAGAAACCCTATACAGGAATGCAGTGAGTCAGAACCAAGTCATGTTCCTAAAGAAACCCTGGTGGTCCGCAGGCTAAGCATAGGTGTGCTAACTGCAAGGGCGATAGGAGAAGGAGACTCTGGGAGAAAGACGATTTACAGTCACAGAAATCCTATACGGTCGCTAGGAGTCTGAATTGGCATGGTGGCAATGGCCTTGGTCCATCCTCTCCAGGGACTCCCACCACTCAGGACACCTGGGAATCCACCAGCTACACTGCAGTCTCTGCCTTAGGGGGCAAAACCTCTGGCACTCCCTTCTGAGGCAGCAGCAAACATCCACTGCATTCCCAGGAAAGGTTTCCCCACGCCCTGCCCTTGAGCGAGAAGTCAGCCTCCTCCCAGGCCTACACTTCTACACTTGCCCTCCTCGCCCCCCCCCCCCCCACTCCCCCCAGGAAGAGACACTCACCACTTCATCTGCTATGAAGTCTATGAAGCCAGGCAGGATCAGGAAGTCACTGGGAAAAGACAAGAATAAGTGTTACTGAATTGGGAAGGGAGAAAGGAGAGAGGAAGTCCCGACTCCTGGATGCTCCACCAGGGACAGCTGAGGATCTGTGCACTTGGAGCACAGCCCTACCAGCCATTGCCTCAGGACACAGAAGTTCCCACATGGAGGTGAAAGTCACACAGCAGATATAGGGCCTGCCCTTCCTTACAAAGTTCCCCATCAAGAGTAAACCCAGGGGATGAACTAGAGATGAGATCTGCTCAGACACATCATGGACAGTGCATGCCTGGTGCCTGAGCCGAGTCAAACAGTGGACACACTGGGAATCGTCCACTGAGCTGAACCTGCGCAGCCAACAGGCCGGACCCTGGGTGGGAAAGGGAGGAAGGAGGCTGTTCAGTTGTTCAGTTAGGACCCAGGCAGCTGCTGATACTAGGTGAATCCTGATCACGGCCAACCCCCAAATCAGGAGAGAATTGAAGATGCTGCACCCGAGTCCAGGGCGTCCCTGCCACCCTCCCACAGGATCCATCTGTTCGAAATTACACAGCTCTGGACAGATACCAACCATCCTGTCAATTCCAACTCAAAGATGACCTATAGGACATAATAGAACTGCCCCACTGGACAGACATTCTTGTTAGGTGCCATCAAGTCGGTACCAACTCATAGTGACCCTATACACAACAGAATGAAACACTGCCTGGTCCTGGGCCAATCTCACAATTGTTGCCACACTTGAGCCCATTGATGCTGCCACTTTGCCAATCCATCTTGCTGGGGGTCTTCGTCTTTTTCTCTAACCCTCCGTCTTACCAAACATGACACCCTTCTCCAGCGACTGGTCCCTCCTGGCAATATACCCAGAGGCAACTATCCTTTATCTTGGAACCCATCTACTGGAACCCCCACCCCCAGTGCTGGCAGGAATAAACAACAGCAGCATCAGAGTGGACAGGGTGGACAGGGTGGACAGGGTGGAGGGAAGCTCCTCAGAAGTAAACTACAGGGAGGGGTCAGGTCTTTAATATGCCCCAAGGCTAGAGGAACTCCTGGGAGCTTCCCTGGGGGTATTTCCTTAAGGAAGTCCAATGAAAAGTATGCCAAAGTTACACTCTCTCCTCCATCACTAAAGACCTGGGAATCCTGTGCTCAGGCACTCCTTCTGCTGCATAGAAGCACCCCTCCGCTCATTAGGGGTCATTAGCATCTAGGTCTCTTGTTGCTTGCTCTATACTCCCCTCAAGGAACTCTGGTAGTGTAGTGGTTATGAATCGGGCTGCTAACCTCAGGGTCAGCAGTTCAAAACTACCAGCTGTTCCGCGGGAGAAAGATGAGGCTTTCTGCTCCCATAAAGCTTTACAGCCTTGGAAACGCTGTACAGGGTTGCTGTGAGTCGGAACCGACTCCACAGCACAAAACAACAACAATATACTCCCCTCATGCAGCTAAGGACAGGCAAGTAGTGGCTCCTCAGGTGTGAGGGCATGCCAAGTGTTTGGAGACTGGCAGGAGACGCTGGGTTCCCAGCACTGGGCTCAGATGCCCCTTTCTGGCCCAGGCGCCAGCAGGACAACTGGCCTGTGGCCCAGGAAAAAGGGGACCTGTGCCACAGGCCCACGGATAGGTCTCTATATTTTTGCCAAAGTCCATGTGAGAGACTTGGGGTGGAAGCCGCAGAATGCTCATGTCCAAGGGAGCACCAATGCCAACCTGTGGGCAGCCAGGGGCCCAAGTGGAGGAGAGCTAGATTGGATGGTGGAGAAAATAGGGTAACATCCCATCCATCCACCCAGCTGGGGCTCTTCTGAGGCAGCCCCCAGAACCTTGGTTGGATTGTAGTGTTCCCTGTGTTCTCATGGAACGACTGGGAAGGAGAGGAGACGCTTTGGACAGCTGGAGAAAAGTCAGCTCCCACACCTCGAGTTCCCACGCGCCCTTAGGGTCCCTCCGCCTCTCGTAAGGCCAGATACTCAAGAGGGGGAAGGGGGCTGGCTGGGCGAGGATCTGGCTGGGAACTGGGCAAGGCACCGCAGGCCACGATGTCACTGTGCCACGTATCTCTCTTGTCAGCCACCTTCCTTCCCCTGCCCAACCCCCCTCCGCCCAGCCACCGGAGTCAGGCCCCGGACCCCGGGCATCTCGGAGGGGCCGCGAGGGGCGCGCGCACGTGCAGGGCCCGGCCGGGACCCGCGGCGCATCCGTGCGCGCACCCAGATGGCAGAGGCCGCGGTGCTTACTTATAGGTGAGGCCGTCTGCACTGGCGAAGAGCTGCTGCGCGGTGAGCCCGTCCTCGGGCACGTAGCCGGTACCGCCGCTGATCAGGTAGTCCGCCATGCTGCTGCGAGAGACCGCGGTCAGACATAAACCTCCGCACGGGCCGCCGCCGCCGCCGCCTATGCTGCTGACGCCGCGGC
>NW_006408559.1:1012254-1032040 GCF_000296735.1 Chrysochloris asiatica
GAGCCCGCCGCCGCCCGCGCCACCCGCACAAAGGCCGCGAGCCCCGCCGCGCGCACGCCTGGCCGGCCGCAGTGTCAGCGCGACACGCGGGCCTAAAGGAGGGGGCCGGGCCAGGCCGGACACGCCTCTCCACCCTCCGAGTCCGGCCTACCGGGCCCCTACAGAGCGCCCCAAGCTCTCGCTCAGCCTCGACCCCGCTGGCCTGAGTCTTCCCACCCCAGGAGTACCTCTAAAGCGCTTGCCTTTCCCCAAAAGAACCCCCCAACTCGGATCAGGGACCAGTCCTGAGCACCTGGGCTGGGCTCCCAAGTCCTCTTCCCTTCTTCCCTCTCCCACCCTAGGAGCTGGGGTTGGACCCTCAGGCAGTGCAGCTCGCTCCCCCCTGCCCCCCATCATCCCTAGGGGACAAGCATTCATTCTTAGTAATGACAGTCGCTGACCTTTGGGTGGCCTTGAAGCCCTCTGCAGTTTATGAAGCATTTTTCATAAATGATCATCTTTACTCCACAATCTATTAATTGCTAATTATTAGGTGCCTCCCCTTGACAGATGCAGAACCTACGAGGGGTGAAGGGTCGGCTGCTGCTTTAGACTCCTGGTCCAGGGCTTCAGGCCTTTTCCCCAGCTCACAAAACCCAAAAAACCAGTTCCACAGAGTCCATTAGGACTCCTAGAGACCCTACAGGAGTAGAACTGCCCCAAAGGGTTCCCAAGGCTGTAATCTGTGGAAGCAGACTGCCTCATCTTCCATAGACCAGCTCCTGGGTTCAAAAGGCTGACCTTTGCGTTAACAGCCAAGACCATAACCATTGTACCACCAAGGTTCCTTCCAGAGAGGTAAGTGCATCTTTATTTTAGAGGATTGTGCGTGGGAAGGTGGTGAGCATGGGTCCGGTATGCATATGTATGCAAGTTAGGACCAGGCTAGGGAACTTTTGAAAATTTCCTCAAACATTAGTTTGGCAGCCCTGTGTGTGCCCAACAAGACCCAACTCTGTGCGTGGTGGTAAGGTTGGAGAGCAAATTGATTCACCTGGGGACAAGGTAGAGTGGCTACCCTTCTCCCCACCAGATCCCACTGACTGGTCGGTCTCTTGGGGCTCCTGTGGTTCCCATAGCTCGTTGGTGGGCTGAGAGAAGGAAAGGGCAGGGATGAGGCCTTCTGACTTAGTAGCTGCCTGTGGTGCTTGCTCCCTCCCTCCCTCCTTCCGAAGCCCCCAGGAGGCCAGGTTTGTTTACCTCTCAGCAGTATGGTGGCAGCTAGGCCCAGAAGAGCCTGGGTCTCCAAGCCATGAGGCTCCCTGGGATGCCCTGCCGCCCTTGTGATGCCCCTGGGACCCTGCCAGTAAAACACAGGCCTTTCCATCTGTGTGCAGAGGGGAAGGGGGAGGTTTCCCACAGAGCTAGAGGTGAGGGGGGTAGTGTTAAAGGACACTCACAGATGCCCTCTTCACTCTCCCTCTGGGGAACAGGGACATCACAGACTCCTTCAGAGTCCAAGTTTCCTTCCCCACTCATGAGGACTCCACAAGCAGGCTCCTGAAGGGGCCCGGCACGGAAGGAGCTGGCCAAGTGAGGGGCTCTGTTAAGTTGGGGTTGGGCTAACTTGCCAAACACCTCTGACTCCTCAGTACTTATATGCCCACCCAGGGGGCCCATGCTCCTGGAGGTGTTCCTAGGGACCAGCACTAGTATCTCTCATGCTACCAAGAGCTGGAGCAGTGGGAGGCAGCCATTCAGAACTGCCCTGGAGCATCTTCCTGACCACAGAGACAGGGCTGTGATGGCAAATAGAGCCAGGCAATCCACAAACCTTTCTCATCCCCTAAGGATCTTGTGCTGTGTGTCACTGTCCCCTATAACTTGGGTTGGGGATGGTAGGGTCTCACCAGGGCAGAGCTGAGTCTGTCATTCAGGTGTCCTTAATGTGACATCTGCCCCAGTCTAGAAGTCCAGGACCCAGGGGAGGAGGTGGTTGCCAGGCTAAGTTGGGGAGGCCACCTCCCTAGTAACAACAGGCCTTACAGCCTGCCACCCCTTCCAGTTCTGACTGTCTCAGGGGCTCCTCCTGATACTAAGCTTCGGACTCAACCAGGGTTGGGCTGTCCTTTTCCAGAGACACCCCATTCCCAGTCCTCCTCCTCCGTCTTCCTGATCTTCCCCAGCTGCTGCTTCCTTGGGGAGGAGACACCCAGGCAACCAGTGAGCCTTCTGAACCCAGGAAGGGCTGGCCCCTTGAGGTTCCCCACCTCGCCACTGTGAAAGCAGTTAATGGGTGCCTTAGCCCCTTCCGGAAAGGAGTGAAGGAAGAGTGCCCTTTGGGCATAGAGGTCCAGGCAGGAAGCCAGAAGGTCTCTACCATGTTTGAGGATGTTTGAAGGGACAGTCTGGAGGAGGGGCGGCCTGGGGGCGGGGCTAAGGGGAAAGAGAGGATGCGTTGGCATTGCCGAGCTGAAACAGAGGACATAGCTTGCTGTTTAAGCCAGGGAGCAATAGCACTGACTTCAAACCCGGGAAGTCTCATAGAACTCTGTCCTATTCTGAACTGGTGGAAGCCTAATAGGCAGGTTTTACATGGGCCTTTGTGGTCTAGTGGCTTAAGCATTGGGCTGCTAACCACAAGGTTGGTGGTTCAAACCCACTAGCCACTCCATGGTAGAAAGCAAAAGATGAGGCTATCTATTTCTATAAAGATTTAGTCTTGGAGCCCTAAGAAGCAGTTCGCCTTTGTCCTATATATAGGGTTACTATGAGTCCGAATTGACTCTATGGCATTGGGTTTGGGTTTTTGTTTTCCTCTGAGTCTGAGTGAGGGACATGGGATGACCCCATTGATGCAGAAGTACAGTCTAGAGAAGGATGGTCTTGCATATGGCCCTGGCCTGGACTTTTCCAGGGATGACACTTCCAATACCTGCTGGAACCAAGGCACTGCCTCCTTCAAACCCCTAGATGCTCCTAGATGCTCCCCCAGCTCCTGGACCCCCTCTTTGGTACTCCAGGCTGTAGTAGCTGGATTTCTAGAACTGGAGGATAGGCCACTCTAGGGAGGCAGCCTGCACGAGGAGGGGCCAGCTCCACTGGGCACCCACTAAGCTGGTAAAAGTTCTTACATAAGCACCAGCCCCTGCGCAGAACACCCGCTAACTCTCCCCGACTACCCCCAGGCCCAGCTAGCATGTCACCTCCGGAGCTGCTGAGCACCGGCAGATGGGACAGAGAAAGAAGTCCAAATCCTCTGGACCAGAAGGACAGTAGATTGCGTTTCAAGCTGCGATAAAATCCAGAGATTAGCCAGTCTCCTGTTCAGTCAGTCCCCGGAGCCCAGGCATTACCCACACCCTTCATCCGCAGTGACCCTCATTCCTATACAGACCCCAGCGGGGTGCTGACTCTTAGCGAGTCCCTGAGGTGGGTGGTGTGCACACTCAGCCCAGGAGGCGGAGAGCCGGCCTGCGGGACTGAAGACAGTTCTAGGAAGAAACTGCTAAGGAGTCCACAAAGTTGGACAGAGATTCCAGCGAGCATTGCTGGAACCCCAGGGCCAGGTGTTGTCGAGGTGGCACCCAAAGCTACTATTTGTTTTTTTTTTGGGGGGGGGGTTTAAGGATATGGTTTTACCACCTGTTTCCTGCCCTCTGTTCCCTGTACAACGCGGCGCCAAGTCCATTGCCTAGTGCCTGCCTGCAGCCCCAACCAAAGCCGGTGTGTGGCGTCTGAACCCCGTTTCAGGAAGTTAGAGGTGAGGCAGCAAGTGGACAAGGGTGTGCCGCCGGCCCTCCCTTTCCCGCCGCGGCCCCGGAGCCTCCCGCCCCGGATGCACCCCGCGCTCGGCCATAAGGCGTCACCTCTCGGGCTCGTAGCCGGCCTGCAGCAGGCGGGCGCTGTACCGCTGCGCAGCCGTCTCGTGTCCTGAGTGTTGCCGGGCTCCGGGTTCCGGGATTGCTGCTGCCCCGTTTCCCTGCAGCAGCGGCGAGAGCGGCCCGGATCCCGGCGACGGCGGCTGTCCCTCCATGCGGAGGCCAAGCTCTGGGCGGGCGGGAGCCTCTCCGCTTGGAGGCTCCCCCGGCCCCGCAGGGGAGCGAGCGCCGCGGAGTCGGTTCCCGGGGCGGGGGCGGGGCCTGGGAACCGGGGCGGAGTCGAGGGCGGAGCCAGGATGTCCAGCACAGTCGGAGCGGAGCCTGAGTGCCGGGATGGGTGCAGGGCGGGGCCTGGGTGTCGGGGTGGTGACACCCGGAATCAACAGTGTTTGGGCTTGGTCCCTAGTTTCTCTTGGTTCTTCTTGAGCCACCACCGGGGCTCGGCACGCCTCTACATCTCTGAGTCACCCAGTGGGTACCGGGAGACGGAGATGGGAGCGTGTTGCCCACGGTGGAACTGGGAAAGAGTCCTCCCCTTCCCCGCCGTCCGGACCTTCTCCTGGCCCCTTCTGAGGAAAACCCAAAGAAGAAAGGAGACCACTGCTGCTGAGGCTCGTCGGTGTTCTTTCTGCTTCTGGGAGCTTGTGATTACTGGACTCCTTCGTCCAAATGTCGGCGTGGTCCCCTGATGCTCCTACTACGTGGCCGGAGACCTCTCTCACTAGAGCCGGACAGGAGGGCAGATGGTTCGTCTCGTTTCTCTTCTGGGGACCTCCACAGACTACACGTCCCACTCTCACTGCCGCAGGGTTGATCTGACACATAGCAACCCCACAGGACAGAGTAGAACTGCCCCATGGGGTTGCCGAGGCTGTAATTCTTTTTTTTTTTTTAATTAAATGTTTTTATTTTGCATTGAGTGAAAGTTTACAGGGCACATCATCAGCTTCACATTCAACCATTCATATAGCTTGTTTCATTACATTGATTATTATCCCCACTATATATCATCAGTTTACAGTGTTTCTCTCTATCCTCTTTAGCTTTTTTTTTTTTTTTTTTGGATGGGGGGGGACTTGGCTTATTGGAATTTACAGTCTCGGCTTTTAGGGGAGGTTTTTACATTTGTCTGTGGATATCCAGGGCTCACGTATGAGATTACTAACAAGCATTACTGAATAATCAGATGAGGGACAGTTTGTTATGTCTACTAGGTAGCTAGAGTCTGATCCTCAGAGTCTATGGTTTGGACGGTCAACAACGCTTGGGCCCACAGGGGCTTGGCCTCCTGACCGGGTCTGTGCTGTCTGCATCTGAGTCCTCCTTTTTTATTGATTGTTTAAGGGACGCTGCCTGTCTTAGGTGGTCAGTGCGAATTCCTCAGTCTTACCAGTCATTGAGACTCATTGCAGCATGGCAATGTCTCTGTCCCAAGTAGCCGAGGTTCCACGTGATCCTTACCTGTCTCTGGCCACACGTCCAGCATAAACAGCCGCCATCCGAGGAAGGCAGGGAGGGAGGAGATCAGCTGGGGACCCCATGCGCCCGACGTTGAGGCTGTAATTCTTAACGAAAGCAAACTGTGACATCTTTCTCCCACAGATGGGCTGATGGGTTCAAACTGCTGACCTTTTCGGCTAACAGCTGAGTGAGTGCTTAACCACATAGACTGGAGATAAACCTATTTGCATCTGCTTCCCCCTACCCACCACCCACCTCCACTAAGGACTAGGGATCTTGTCTCTCCTTTGTTCTTGTGTTGTAAGGTGACCCCGAGTTGGTTCCGATTCATAGCAACCTTGTGTTCAACAGAAAAACCACCCAGAACTCAGAGTTACTATATTTGAGCCCATTGTTACTGCCACTGTGTCAACCCAGCTCACTGGGCCCTTACTCCTAACAACACGTCTACACGTCTGAAGTACAAGAGATGAAGTCTTGCCGTGGTAGCTTCTAAAGAGCAGTCTGGCAGTACTTTTCCTAAAACAGATTTGTTCGTTCTTTTGGCAGTTCATGGTACTTTCTGTTCTTTGCCAACACCACAACTCAAACACATCGATCCTTTTCTACTTTTCCTTATTCATTGTCCAACTTTCACATGCATATGAAGTTATTGAAAATACTATGGCTTAAGGTTGTTGTTGTTAAATGCTGTTGAGTCAGTTATGACCCATAGCCACCCTGTATAGGGTTTCCGAAGAGCCTGGTGAGTTTGAAGCGCCGACCTTGTGGTTCAAACCGACTTTGCAGTCCAGTTCATTAACCCACAGCGCCACACCGGGCCTCCAGGTTTTAGGGCTAGTCACACCTTTGTCCTCAAAGTGACATCTTTACTCTTTAACACTTTAAGGTGGTCTTTTACAGATTTGTGTTGTGCAATATGTCTTTTGATTTCTTGACCACTGTTTCCATGAGTATTGATTGTAGATCCAAGTAAAATGAAAGTTTTGCCTTCAATTTTTTTCTCCATTAATCATGGTGGTGTTTATCAGAATAGTTATTAGGTTTTTCATAGTCTTTACTTTGATGAGCAATCTGTATGAAAGACTGATCTTCAGTATTTCATCTCCTCTCATTCAGGGAGTCCTGGTGTAGCACTGTAGGATAAGCACTGGACCGCTAGGTCAGTTTGAACTGCAAGATCAGAGGTTAAAACCCACCAGCCGCTCCTCAAAAACCCTATGCAGCATTGTTATGAGTGGAAACTGACTTGATGACACTAACAACAACAACAATTACTAGGGAGTGCAGCTGAATACTCTAAAGTGTTCATAGACTGACTAGAAAGCTTGCTTTTTCCTATTTCATCATCATTATTACCATTGTAGAAGTCTTGGTGTGGCGCTGTAGCTTAATGTGCTGGACTGCAAGGTCGGTTTGAGCTGCGAAGTCGACAGTTCAAGCTCACCAGCTGCTCCTCAGAAACCTTATACAGGGTCACTGTGGGTCAGAACTGACTCAATGGCACTTAACAACAACAACAACGTTATCATTGTAAGCAATCAGTGTGCACCTAGCAAAGGTAGAAAGGTGAAGTGAGAGTCCCCAGCCTCAGACAGTCTGTTTGAAGAGACAGTGGTGGTTGTGGTTGTGTGCCATCAAACTGGAGCCAACTCAGTGACCTGTATACAGTTTCCAAGACTAAATCTTTATGGGAGCAGAAAGCCTCATCTCTCTCCTCGGGAGCGACTGATAGATTCAAACTGCTGACCTTGCAATTAGCAGCCCGGCTCATAATCCACTAAACTACCTTGAGGAGACAGAGTAGATTAAAAATAAATAGCGGACAATTCTTATCCCAGATGTTTTTTTGAAAATCTAACAATCTGCAGAAACAAATGGTAAACACTGAATGATTGAAGACTGCTGCCATCATGCATTCCGAGAAGAGAATTATGGGTCAGGATTTCCAACATTAATGAGAGGATATTGAATTCATGCAATGGTGAGGGCTGGCTTGGATTTAATGCTGCCTGAAACCTTTTCCTATACATAACACACCCATTCCCTAGATTCAAGGTTACAGGTTTCTCTGGTTTCTGGTCACAAATGAAACCCCATCACTGTGAATGCCGCTATAGACAAGGTTTTGTGTAAGAAGATCACTTCTATGCCTCTGCAGAAATCTCAAAGAGGCAAAGGTGGGCTAATCTAAATTGTGCACTGTGATACCGTCAGTTTTCTGGCCCCTATTTGTGAAAGTCACTCCTACACAAAGTAAGAGCCAACCCACAGGCGTATGACTACAAACAGGAGCGGTAGAATTTTCCTCTTCCATGTTTGATCCAGGTTCAATCCCCACTGAAGACTTGGATGTCACTCTGATGCTGAACAGGGTTCAGCAGAGTTTCCAGACCCAGATGGACCAAGAAAAAAGGCCTAGTAATCTACTGCTGAAATCTCTGGTAGTGTAGTGGTTACAAATCTGGCTGCAAACCTCAAGGTCAGCAGTTCAAAACTACCAGCTGTTTGTGGGAGAAAGATGAGGCTTTCTGCTCCCATAAAGATTTACAGCCTCGGAAACCCTGTACAGGGTCGCTATGAGTCGGAACCAACTCCACGGCACATAACAATCTACTGCTGAAAGTCAGCCAGTAAAAGCCCTGTGGATCCAACACTCCGATGATTCCCTACTGATCATGGGATGGTTCAGGATCATGTGACATTTTGTTCCAGTGTGCACAGGGTCGCCAGGAGTTGGGGGCCAACTGAACAGCAATTAACAACACCGATTGTGTATCAAGGCTGGCTAACACTAGATCCTACAGTCAGGTTGGGTTTGGCCCACCTATAGGTTTTCCTATATATCTCCCCAGCCACAAACTCTAGCTGAGCCTCAGTTTCTTCATCATTCAAAAGAGTTAATAATATTTATCGCATATCTGTGAGCTAATATACATAAGATCCCTAGTGCATTGTATGTTTTTAATAAACAAAAGCAATGATTATTGTAAGTAATTATCATTAAGTAAGCTGTTGCCAATGGAGAGCTGTTGTTAAGTGCTATCAAGTTGGTTCTGACTCATAGTGACCCTGTATAGGGTTTCCAAAGAGCAGTTGGTGAGTTTGAACTGCCAGCCTGTTGGCTTTCAGTCCAATGCTTATCCTACAATGTCATGCAAAGAATAATGTGGTTCATGTTGTTGTTAGGTGCCATCGAGTCGGTACTGACTCATAGCGACCTTATGCACAGCAGAAATGAAACACTGCTCCATCCTGGACCAACCTTGCTATCGTTGCCACTTTGCCCATCCATCTCGCTGGGGGTCTTCCTTTTTTCCTTTGACCCTCCACCTTATCAATGTGATTCATACAACGTCCTATTTTCAAACCCACCAGCTGCTCCTCGAAAATCCTATGTAGGTGGCTGAGTCAGAACCTACTTGACTACACTTAACAACAACAACAATCATGGATGCTAACTCATGGTTCTTAAAGTGCAGTGGGGCAGAGAGCCAATCTGAATATGACAGAGAGTTCTCTGACAGGTAGAACACCCTCCCCGCCTGAAAGAGCCTTGCTCCTGGCCAATGGGACACAGAACATACCTACATGTTTTGAAAAAGAAATGAGTCTGGAAGTAGGCTCATAAAATGTCATAAAAACTTGATAACACACATATATGTCATGAGTGGGCCCAAGTGGAGATGAGCCAACACTTGCAAACTCAGTAGAGGACCTTGTCTTTTCTCCAGAGTTTGTTGGCTACAAATGCGATTGTTAGAAAAGGGGTCCTGATGTGGAGCTGTTACTTGGAAACACTATACAGAGTCTTTCTGAGTCAGAACTGACTCCCGCAGCTAACAACAACATTCATTAAAACAATCACATTAAGATGGGATAAACTGTGGGCCTTAGCATTTCTTAAGAATGGATTTTACTGACAATCCTGGTGTGGTGCTGTAGGATAAACACTGGACTGCTAACCGCAAGATCGACAGTTCAAAACCCACCAGTCGCTCCGTGGAAACCCTATACAAGGTCACTGTGAGTTGGAACCAGCTTGATGACACTTAACAATATACCCATTCCAGTACTTCTTACCAGTAGAGATTTTTGCAACACAGTCCCCTCCCTTGTTCTAAGGGGACCATCTCCCTAAGGAAACTAATGTCTGGAGTTATTTTTATTACAAAGTGGAGTGGGGAATAGAGTTTAAGGTGAGGAAGTAGGGGGTGGGTAGGTGTGAGGGGATTGGTGGTGGTGGTGGCTGTGTGCCATGGAATCGGTTCTGACTCATAGTGACCCTGTATAGGGTTTCTGAGGCTGTAAATCTTTATGGAAGCAGAAAGCCTCATCTTTCTCCCATGGTACAACTAGTAGTTTTCAACTGCAGAGGTTAGCAGCTTGACTCGTAACCACTAAGCTACCAGAGCTCCTTTGGGAGGGCATTACTGGCAGGCAGAGCTCTGGTGGTTTAGTGGGTTAAACACTGGGCTGCTAACCACAAGGTTGGTGCTTCAAACCCACCAGCCTCTGAGGGAGAAAGATGAAGCTTTCTCCTCTTGTAAAGATTTACAGAGTTGGAAACCCTGTTGAACCCTGACATATAAGGTCACAATGAGTTGGGGTTCACTCAATGGCGTTGGCTTGTTTGTTTTTTGGAGTAGTCAGAGGCCAGGGATGCTGCCCAACATTCTTCTACATTGTGCAAGAAGCCATTCACAGCACAGAATTATCTGATCCCAAATGTCAATCAATAGTGAGTAATCAGAGAAAGCCTGATCTACAGGCACTATTTGAAGAAACCAGAATGAAACCAAAATGACTGCATTTTTCTAAGGAAGTCAGGGCAACGAACTATATGGGTCTTTTGTCCATGAAAGAGCTATGTAGCCTCCACTGGGCCTCAGCTGCCTCATCTGAGAAATGAGAGGATTGGATTACATGATGCAGAAGGTTCTTTCCAGCTTGGAAAAAAGTACAGGTATGCACCACATAAGGTCCCTTCTGCAGCTTCTGTCCAGCAAGAGGAGGGGTTGTTTGGAAGGGCGCCTGGAGGCAGTGGCTACCTTCGTTGGCCGGGCTGCAATTGCTAGTTCCCCAGGGCCTGCCTAAGTTCTGGCTTCAGGTGCTCCCTCAGGACTTCCCATTCTGACCTGGTGAGTGCATGGCAGCAGCCAACTCCAGGTGGAGTTTGCAAATTCTAGGCACTAACTGTGAGCCAGAGCAGCATTCAAGGGGGATGGGATGAGGAAGGGCACAGGTGTAGGGAGGTGGTGTTGTAAGTCAAAATGGCAGTTTTGGCATCCTCAAGGGACCCAAACTATGTTCCTTTGAAGTGTTCATTGAGTTTGGGGACTGAAAAGAAGTCTAAAAGGGCATGATCAGGGATTTAGGGTGGATGGGGTACAGTTTTCCAACAAAGGTCTCCTAGGACAGCCCTTGTTACCCTCAAAGAATGAGCAGGTGCATTTTCTTGATGGAAAAACTGCCTTGGCACAACTTTCCTCACTAGTGCAGTTTTCAATTTCTTAAAACGTTTCCTAGTAAGTCCTTGTGATCCTCCTGTGTCCTTCAAGAAACTTTGCCAAGATTATTCTTCTGGAGTCTCAAAAACACAGTCACCATAACCTTCTGAACTGACCTCTCTGCCTCAAATTGAACTAGCCTTGCAGATCCCCATAGTCGAAGTGGGCCCTTTTATCTGAAGGCACCCTGAAGAGCGTAATGGAGTAATGGAGTCCTGAGGTGGCGCTGTAGGATGAGCACTAGACCACAAGGTAGTTTGAGCCATGAGGACAGTGGTTCAAACTAACTAGCCGCTCCTTGGAAACCCTATACAGGGTCAATATGAGCTGGAACCTACTTAACAGCATACAACAACAGCAGCGAGTAAGACAAGTATCTATAGAGAACTTGTCTGCAGTCATCCACTACGCACAGAGACATACTTAAGCATATTTTGTTTGGAATAAACCCATGTATGTATGAACTGGAACCATAGTAGCAATATATTTTGAGTTACCTTTGTATGTTGTTCACATAACATCCAAATCAAGTGGCATTCAATTTCATGGAATGTATCATGTATTTTAAGGAACTCTGATAGCATAGTGGTTACAACTCAGGCTGCTAACTTCAAGGTCACCAGTTCGAATCTGTCAGTGGTTCTGTGGGAGAAGGATAAGGCTTTCAGCTCCCATAAAGATTTACAGCTTTGGCAACCTTAAACCAGGGTGCTATGAGTCAGAATTGACTCTGTGGCATACCACCACCATCATGTATGTTGGCTGATGCATACCTGTATACGAATCAATTATACTCATAGGGTTGTTGTTTTGACTCCCATGGAGTTAGCCGTGACTCATGCACATCAGAGAAATGCTGCCAGGTCCTGCACTATCTCTACTGTTGTTGTTGTTGTTGTTGAATATCATCAAGTTAGTTCTGACCCATAGTGAACCTGTATAGGGTTTCTGAGGAGCAGCTGGTTAGCTTGAACCACCAACCTTGAAGTTCAAAGAGACCTTGCAGTCCAGTGCATTAGCCCACAGAGCCATATCCATGGTAACTCATATATCGAACCATTTACATCCATGGGATTTTCATTGGCTGATTTTCACAAGTGGTAGATTGCCAGATTTTTCTTCCTTGTTCATCTTAGTATGGAAGCTCTGCTGAAACCTGAAAGGGGCGGTGACTGTGCATGGGGTGCCATTGGCCAAGAATCCAATATGGGTGTCCATCTTGGGAGTGAGAACTCTACCACTGAATCAGCCCTGCCCTGACTTACTAACTTGGGACTGCCAGATGAAGGAACGGTGGTTGGTCTGGGTGATAGTCTGTGTGCACATCCTCTTCTTCCAGGCTCCCAAAAGCCAAAGCACAGGAATTGTTGTTATATTTTTTTGGTTTACAAGTGCTGAGGTGGAGTGTAGGGCAGTTTCCAGGCAATGAGCAGGCCTTCCTGGGTGGAGCCCGTAGATGATCAGGCTGTTGTTGTTGTTATCGAAGTGCCATTGAGTTGGTTCCGACTCATAGTGATCCTGTATAGGGTTTCCAAGGAGCAGCTTGTGGGTTTGAACTGCCAACCCTGTGGTTCACAGTGCTGATCCTACAGCACCACCTCAGGGTGCTCAGACAAGGGTTGTTATCTCCATGACAGATGAGGAAACCAAAACTTGAACTCTTGACCCTATGATGGATTCCTGAGCTGGGCTAGAAGCCCTAGCCTTCCCCTTGGAAAGTCTCCCTCACCTGAGCCATGTCCCCACTTCTTTGTGCTGATGGTATCTGCCACCTTCAGGTCCATAACTCAAACCAAAACTTTCCTCTGTCCTTAATCCAGCTGTCCCAAGTCCAGAACATCCAACAAACAACAAAAAACATTACCTTCCAGTCAACTGATTCATGGCAACTCACGTGTAGAGTAGAACTGTGCTCCCTAGGCTTTTTTTTTTTTTTTTTTTCAAAAAAACCTTTTTATTGTGAATTGAGTGAAGGTTTACAGACAAGATCATCAGCTTTACATTCAACAAACTATACACTTTGTTGCATCTCAATGACTACAATCCCCTCCCCGCAACAACCATTATCCTACTTCCTCCTTGTGAGTCCCCATTTACGTCTTATATTTCACAAATGAATAAAGCAAAAAATAGATGGTGTGTCTATACAAAACAAAAAATATACATTCATTTAAATGTCCAAAGGGCACATTCTGCAAGCCAGCTTCCTACCCACAGGCACACCTCCTTACTCAGTCCATGGGCCTAGAGCCCACAGCTGCTCTCTTTCTCCATGCCACCACCTCTGCCACCACCTCTGCCTCCGACTCTGCCTCCGACTCTACTGCTGTTGCTTTTCTAGATAAGATCTCATGCTCCACTTAAGCTCTTCCTTCTTGATGGCTCTGGGATCATCTGTTTCTGAAATTAAAGCTGAACTACTCCCCACTTTTAGTTATACATCTTCTACAATTGCTTTTATTACGATCACAATTAACCCTGCTAACCATTGCTCACAATTGAATCATAAAATCCTATCACCATCATGCTACATTCCCTTTCACTAGGTCCATCTGGAAAAGAGAAACTATTTAGTGGGGATTGTACCTTACCCTTCTTATTTTGAAACTAAGCACATTCATGAAAGTTTGTAAATCAGCCACTCATGCCTTTATACTCACTCCCTCCCCCCCCACCGCCATTTTGGATAGCCAATGTCTAAATGCCCATCCCTATCTACCCAAGACTTCATTTTGCTCAGATGAACACTCATGGAAGCAGCAGTCAAGAAATCAAATGATGTAATTGCATTAGGCAAATTTGCTGCACGAGACCTCTTTAAAATGTTGAAGAGCAAAGATGTCAGTTTGAGGATTAAGGTTCACCTGATCCACGCCATGGTATTTTCAATAACCTCATATGCATGTGAAATTTAGACAGTGAATAAGGAAAACCATAGAAGAATTGATGCACTTGAGTTATGGTATTGAAGGAGAATATTAAAAGTAGTGTGGACTGCCCAAAAAAAATAAACCAATCTGTGTTGGAAGAAGTACATTCAGAATGTTCCTTGGAAGCAAGAATGGACAGACTTCAGACATACTATCAGGGGGGATCAGTCCCTGGAGAAGGATGTCATATTTGGTAAAGTGGAGGGTCAGAGAAAAAGAGGAAGACCTCCAACGAGATGGATTGGCAGAGTCGCAGCAGCAAAGCACTCAGCTTAGCAATGATTGTGAGGTTGGTGTGGGATGGAGCAGTGTTTTGTCCTGTTGTGCAGAGGGTCTTTATGAGTTGATACCAACTCGATGGCCCCTAACAACAATCAACCCAGTACATTGAGGAAACAAGTTTGTTCCTTTATATGAAGAATCCTTCCACTCCTGTTGGAGTTTTGAACAACTGCATCCATAAGCAAAAGTCTAGTTCATCAAATTGTAGCAATTTGCACTTGCTCGCAGTATCAAACATCTTTATCTCCATCGGGTCGAGTTCTGGTCAGCTAGCCATTGAAGCTAGGTCAAATGGGTACTAGCTACACATTTGGGAGTTTACGCATGCCTCCCTTCACTTGAGACCAGCCAGTTTCTTCACTCTCAGCCCTAACCCTCCGGGACTAGGTCAGTTCACTTCACGCATCTTTCTAAACTTCAGACCAACCAGCCCTTTCTCTTCTTTCTCTCATCTAAAAGTCAATGGGTGTCAATGGAACATGGTCAAACTCAGCCCATGTCTTCGTTGCTACCTTTCCCCGACTTCCACTCACAAGTAGACCCAGGTGGTCATCAGTGAGCATACTAGACTCTCTTGGGTTCCCTTCAAGTTTCAGTCCTAGAAGGGGTGTTCCCTGATGGGCTGACTTTTCTTGCCTTGATGCCTCCAAAGCAAACCACTTGCTTGATATGCAGTCAAACAGTCTACTTTTGCTCGACTAATGTTGCTTTCAAAAGACTTTTGTTCTCCCATGTTGATCTGCATGTCTTTTCAAGTGGGAATGTCCCAACTTAGAAGGTTCTGGTGGGGTTCAGGATTCCACCTAAGACCCCATACTCTACAAAGGCTGAGCATCCAGAAAGCCTATTTTCATGGGCAAATTCTAACTCCCCTTTTAGCAAATCCAGTCAGTAACAAGCTGAAGACAGGCTTACAAACTTTCTGTCATCATAATTCCCAATGTTTATTTCTATTTCACATAAATGTCTATTTTATAATATTAGGCAGGAGAAACCAATATCCTCAAAACAGTCAAACACATAAACATTTTCTCCCTTCTTTACCCATTCAGCCTGTATCACAGAACACTGTTATTCCAAGGTTGTGTACAAATCACAATTCATTTCTATTCCATTTAGCCATGCATGCCTCCTTAAGTCTTCCTCTATCTTCATTGTTCATCTGTCCCCTTCTCTTCTTTAGTATTGCCCTCCCCACCACCCAAGCTAGCATGTGTCTACCTTCTGGCCAGTGAATTACTCTCCCCTCCCTCCATCACTGGTAATCATCAAAGAATGCTTCTTTTAGTATGGAAACCTTTTCTTAAGCTTTTACAATAATGGTCTCATACAATATTTGTCCTTTTGTGATTGACTAATTTCACTCAGCATAATGTCCTCCAGGTTCATCCATATTCTGAAGTGTTTTGCAGATTCATTGCTGTTCTTCAATATTTAAACATAGTATTCCACTGTGTTTATGTACCAAAGTGTGTTTATCCATTCTTCCATTGATAGGCACTTAGTCAGTCTCTAACTTTTTGCTATTGTGAATAGTGCTGTGATGAACATCGGTGTGCATATATCTACTTGTGTCCTGCCTCGTATTTCTTATGGATATATTCCAAGTAGAGGGATTGCTGGGTTATAAGGTATTTCTATTTCCAACTTTCTGAGGAAGCACCGTATCATTTTCTAGACTGATTGAACCATTTTACAGTCCTACCAGCAATGTAGGAGTGTCCCAGTCTCTCCACACCCTCACCAGACTGTTGTTTTCTGTTTTTTAACTTTGCTGTTAATGCTGATGTGAGATGATATCTCATTTTTATTTGAATCTCTCTAAATGGTATTGCATTAGTCAAATCTGCTGCACAAGACCTTTCTAAAGTGTTGAAGAGCAAAGATGTCAGCTTGAGGACTAAGGTGTGCCTGACCCAAGCCATGGTATTTTCAATAACCTCACATGCATGCAAAAGCTGGACAGTGAATAAGGAAGACCGTAGAAGAATTGATGCTTTTGAGTTATGGTGTTGGAGGAGAATATTGAAAGTGTCATGGGCTGCCAAAAGAACCAATAGATCTGTTTTGGAAGAAGTGCAACCAGAGTGCTCCTTGGAGGCCAAGATGGCCAAACTTTGTCTCTCATACTTTGGACATATTGTCAGGAGGGACCAGTCACTGGAGACGGATATCATGTTTGGTAAGCTGATGGTCAGAGAAAAAGAGGAAGACCCCCTAGTGAGATGGATTGGCCAAGTGGCAGCATCGATGGACTCAAGTGTGGCAACAGTAGTGAGGTTGGCCCATGATCGGGCAGTGTTTCCTTCTGCTGTGCATAAGGTTGCTATGGGTTGGTAGCAACTCGATAGCACTTAACAACAAACAACAACAAATGGCTAATGATTGTGAACATTTCTTCATATGTCTGTTGGCTGCCTGAATGTCTTCCTTGGAGAAGTGTGTCTGTTCATGTCCTTTGCCCACTTTTTTATTGGGTTGTTTGTCTTTTCCTTATAGAGGTGTTACAGTTTTCTATAAATTTTAGAGATTAGTCCCTTGTCTGATAGGTTGTTGCAAAACATTTTTTCCCCAGACTGTGGGCTCCCTTTTTATTCTTTTGGGGAAATGTGTTGATGCACAAGTTTCTAATTTTTAGGAAGTCCCAGTAATCTATTTTGTCTTCTACTATTTGTGTGTTTTTTGCAATGTTTGATAGTGTGCATGTGCCATGTATTAGAGCCCCTAAGTTTATCCCTATGTTTTCATTGATGATCTTTATAGTTCTAGGTTCTACATTTAGGTCTTTAATCCATGTTGAATGTGTTTTTGCATATGGTGTGAAATATAGGTCTTGTTTCATTCTTTTGCAAATCGAATTCCAGTTTTATTAGCACCATTTGTTGAAGAGACTATCTCTTCCCCATTTAATGTGCTTTGGCCCTTTGTCAAAGATCAGGTGAATGTATGTGGATGGATTTACTTCTGTGTTCTCAATTCAGTTCCATTGTCTATAAATCATTCATTGTACCAATACCAGATTGTTTTGACCACTGTGACTGTGTAGTTAAATTTGAGATCAGGGAGTGAGAGGCCTCCAACTTGTTCTTATTAAGCAGTGCTTTGTTTATCTGAGGTCTCTTTCCTTTCCATATAAAGTGTGTGATGATTTTTTTTCTATTTCTTTAAAGAATGTTGTTGGAATCTGGATTGGGATTGCATTATATCTATAGATTGCTTTGGATATTATTGACAGTTTCACAATGTTAAATCTTCCTATTCATGTTGTTGTTTGCCATCGAGTCGGTTCCGACCCATAGCGACCCTGTATAGGGTTTCCGAGGAGCAGCTAGTGAGCTTGAACTGCTGACCTTGCAGTTCAAACAGCTTTGCAGTCTGATGCATTAACCCACAGTGCCTCACCAGGACTCTTTCTATCTATAAACGTGATATATTCTTCCATTTTTGAGGATCTCTTTTGTTTTCTTTTATAATAGTGTTGTTGGTTTTTAAATGTTTTATTGTGAATTATGTGATAGTTTAGATAGAACATTAGCTTTACATTCATCCTATTGTATATCATTTCATTGCCATGGTTACAATCCCCTCCATGCATCATCAATCAACCACAGGATATACCCTGCAAGCCTGACCCCCCACCCCACCCACAGTCATCAGCATACAGCCCCTCTCCCTCTCTGGGTCTAAAGCCCCCAGCCGCTCCATCGCTCCACATCATTATCTCTGCCTCCATCTCTGGCATCACTGCTTCTCTAGATAGGGTCCCCTCCTTTTGCTACAAAGTGTCTACCTTTACATTTCCAACTCTCACAATCAGTCCTGGTAACAATTATTCACTACTGTATCACAAGAGACCTTATCCGCATCTCCTTTCATCAGCCCCGCTCAGACAGATTGGATACTACTCAGTGGTGATTCTACCTTCCTCCACACCCTCTGTATCTAGGTTTCCTCTTGAAAGCTTGTAAACCAGTTAACTTCTTGCCTTTGTAGCCCCCCACATTTGGGGTAGCCAATGTCCAAGTTGCCTATCCCTGTCTATTCTGTGTATGGAGGGGGTGGGAATGATCCTTGCTGATCATTTGTTCCCTCTTTTGAGCTACTGCATCCATAGGTGTAGGTCAAGTTCATCACATTTTATCAGATTACTCTTTTTTTCCTCTTCTTTCTTCTTCTAGTTGAGCTCTGATCATCCAATCATTGAAGCCAGGTCAAGTGGGTATTATCTGCAAGTGTGGGTGTACTTATGCATGTGCCCTCTCTTCTTATCAGCTGGACACTTCACTCTCCACTCTTAGTCCTCTGTGACTATGTCACTGACTGTGGGCCCAAGAGTCCCCAGGTGTTGCCACACTGTTGGCCAACCAGGTCTCCATCCGGGTTCACAGGAGTCTATCGAACATTGTAGGGCTTAGCTTGCAGCTTCATTGCTGTTTTTCCCTCACTTCCCCTTATTGGTGATGAACGTGGTCACCAATCAGAGCATATATTCCCATTGAGTCTTAGTCTTGGAAGGAGGTTTGCCCTGAGGGGACCAGACCACATGGCTTGATGTCTTTTTATAATAGTGTTTTGCAGTTTTCTTGTATAGGTCTTTTGTTTCCCTTGTTAGATTTATTCCTAAGTATTTCATCCTTTGAGTGGCTGTTGTAAATGGTATTGTTTTCCTAGTTTCCTTTTCAGAGCTGTCTTTATTAGTATAGAGGAACCCAACTGTTTTTTGTATATTAATCTTGTATGCTGACACCTGGCTGAATCTTCCAATGAATTCCAATAATTTTCTTGCTGAGTCTTTGGGATTTTCTATGTATGGGATCATAACATCTGTAGATAGCGAGAGTTTTACTTCTTTTTTTTGCCAATTTGAGTGCCTTTAATTTCCCTTTCTTGCCTTATAGCTCTGGCTAAGAATTGATGCGTTTGAGTTATGGTGTTGGAGGAGAATATTGAAAGTGCCATGGGCTGCCAAAAGAACCAACAGATCTGTGTTGGAGGAAGTGCAGCCAGAGTGCTCCTTGGAGGCTAGGATGGCCAAACTTTGTCACTTATACTTCAGACATATTGTCAGGAGGGACTAGTCGCTGGGGAAGGATATCATGTTTGGTAAGTTGGAGGGTCAGAGAAAAAGAGTAAGACCCCAGCATGATAGATTGGCAAAATGATAGCATCAATGGGCTGAAGCGTGGCAACAATTGTGAGGTTGGCCCAGAAGTGGGCAGTGTTTCGTTCTCTTGTGCATAGGATTGCTATGAGTTGGTACTGATTCGATGGCACCTAACAACAACAACAAGACTTCCAACACATTATTGAATAGGAGTGGTGATAAAGGGCATCGTTACCTGGTTCCTGTTTGCAAAGAGAATGCTTTCAGTTTCTCTCCATTGAGAGTGATGTTGGGTGTTGGTTTTGTATACATGCTTTTAATTATGTTAAGAATTTTGCTTCAATTCCTACTTTGTTGAGTGTTTTTATCAAGAATGGGTGTTTGATTTTGTCAAATACCATTTCTGCATCATTTGATACGATCATGTGGTTCTTTTCCTTTTTTTATTTACATGGTAGACTATGTTGACTTTTTTTTCTAAGGTTGAATCATCCTTGCATCCTTGATATAAATCCCACTTGGTCATGATGTATTATTTTTTTGATATGTTGTTGAATTCTACTGGCTAGGATTTTGTTGAGAAATTTTGCATCTATGATCATGAGGGATATAGGTCTATATATATATATATATATATAT
>NW_006408559.1:1032603-1065707 GCF_000296735.1 Chrysochloris asiatica
TCAGTTTGGTTCCTTAGCAAAAGTCCTATACAAAGAAAACTACTATAGTGACCCTGTATAGGGTTTCCGAGGAGCAGCTGGTGGGTTTGAACTGCAGACCTTGTATTTCAAAGTCCAGTGCAGATTCTATAGCACCACACCAGGAATCTACAAGTATTTATGGTATTCTGTTATTATCCTTTTTAATTCGGTCTCTTCTGTTGTGACATCACCCATGTTATTTCTTATGCTTGTTATTTACATCTTCTTTCTCTTTTCTTGTGTTACATTTGCCAATGGTTTGTCAATTTTATTATTCCTTTCAAAGAACCAACTTTTTGTCTTGGTGATTCTCTGTATCGTTTTTTTCTGTTTTCCAATTCATTTATTTTTGCTTTAATCTTTATTATTTCTTTTCATCTGATGGCTGTAGGCTGACTTTGCTAATTGTTGGAGGTGTTGTGTTAATGTGTTGGCTTTGGTTCTTTCTTCTTTTTAGATGTGTGCATTTATTCCTATAAATTGCCTTCGAGACATTGCTTTTAGTATGTCCCAAAGGTTTTGGTATGCTGTGTTTTCATTCTCATTTGCTTCAAAAAATTTTTTCAATTTCATTTTTAATGTGTTCTATTACCCAGTGGCTTTTAAGCAGGATGTTATTCCATTTCTATGTATTTGATTTTGTTTCTTAAATCTTACCATTGTTAATTTCTAATTTTGTAGCATTGTGATATGAGAAGACAGTTTGCAATATTTTGATGTTTTAAAATTTTATTGAGAGTTGTTTTGTGGCCTAACATATGATCTATTCTGGAGACTGTTCCATGTGTACTGGAAAAGAAGGCATATCATGTGCTCCCTAGGCTTTTCAGTGGCTGATTTTTCAGAAGTAGATAGTCAGATTTTTCTTCTGAGGTGCCTCTGGGTAGACCTTTGGATTAGCAGCCAAAGCATGTTCACTATTTGTACCACCCAGGGGTTCTAGAACATTTCTATCTTTTTATCTGAAAAAGCTCCTTGTAGAAACCTAAGCCCCACACACACACAGAGACACTCCTCAAGCAAGAAAGGGGACAGAGGCTGGTAGAAAATGGGATCCCAGACAAGCTGGGGAAGAAAGCCCTGCTGGACAATGAAAGCTCCACAGCTCTGGGCGCTGTCAGCGTCAGCGTCATCGTTGTTGTCTCAGTGAACCAAGAAGCCAAGTAGCACAGGAAGTGGGGGAAGGAAGTGCTAGGACAGATGGTGCTCAGAGTTGAGAGAGCAGGGTATGCTGGGAGGACTCTCACCTGGCAGACTCTGTGAGGGACAAGGGCAAAGGCTGCTGCACGTCTGAGAAGAAGAGGAACAAAGTTCCTGGGGATTCCCACAACTTCATTTGCCCAGAGTCTGTCTGGACTCTGTGTCCCTCCTCTGAGGTTTCTGTTGAGGGAAGAAACAAACGCCCTAAATCCAGGTCAGAAAAGGTGAGGAGGAAAATGAAGGGCCCAAGAAAGAAAAGAAAGGTTCTGAGGCTGGAGGAACTGACATGGGGTGTGATTTGGAGCATCACTAAATCCTTTCTCTGTGCCCTGACTCTGGGAGATGACAAGAAATGGATCTCACTCCCACCCTGCTAGCCTCCCGTGTCCAAGTGATGAGGACCAAAGAGGGGAAGTGGGGACCCTGTCTGTTACTTGCCTCCTCACCCCCTTCTCCCTGCTCTGGTCTCCTGGGCTCCACAAAGCTTCCAGCTCTTGTCTGCTTCTGTGGTTCATTCAGAACTATGAGGGGGTCACAGTTGTTGGAGGCTGGTGGGAGTGATGGGTGTGTCTCTGGTCCAGGAAACAGCTCCTACCACCCCTGACCACAGCACCCTTGCCTTAGGTCCCCACTGAAACGCCTTCCCCTCACCCCTGGGGCACAGGAAGCCTGTGTTTGGGGACTGCTCTGGCCACCCTCCCTTGAATTTTTTCCAGCCTGGCCTCAGGAGAAAAATGTAAGCAGTATGCAGAGCACAGTTTTCTCTTGCCTGGGAGGCCCTGACTTTATCAGACCACAACAAACCTGGCCTTCACCCACTCCACTCTTGCCTTATGGCCAGGGCCTGAGAGCTGAAACACCGGCCCTGATGCTGCCGTGTGGGCCCCATGTGCCCATCCAGGCCCACCCCAGCCACTCCCTCATTTGGTGTGGGAGATCTGCGGTCTTAAGTGCTTCTCAATCCCCAGGCAGCATGAGGGTAAGAAGGGGATGTTTCGGTCCAGGTTTGAGAGAGCAGTTGAGTCCCAAATTTAGAAAGAGCCCACCCCGTCCTGCCTCCTGCCCTCCCATAGGGTTAAGCAGGTGCTGTGTGTGAGGAAAGATATGGGTGAGAGCAGACAGGGGCTTTCTCCTCAAGATGGTTGCCCAGATGTTCGAGGGGGAGGAAGAGAAACAGCCCTGGCCAAAGTGTGAGAGTCCCAGCCCACCACACTCTCCCAAATTTCTCTCTGCCCCAGCCTTCACCTCCCATGTGCCTAATCAATCCAAGGGCACATCTGGGAGGGCCCCCTCCTGCACCACAGCCTACTCCTAGGGGACCTCTGCTGGTTCCCATGCTCTGTTGGGTCTCCCCCCACCTCATGGCACCCCTCAGGAGGCCCTGCCACTACGGTTGTTGGCATTCCCCTGGGAAGGGCCTTGGGGCAACAGGAGTTAGCTTCAGGACCCACTGCCAAGGCCAAAATACAATGAGTTGTCTGGCCTGAGGCTCAGACCCCTGCTCAGGCCTGCAGTTTGTGTGAGTGGCTGCCCAGGGTTTCCTGCCTAGAGATTAGGTTTCTTGACTGGTCCTCAGGGCCCTGCACTGGCCTCCTGCCCCACCTGGTTACCTGCAGGCAGGAGCTATTGTATCCACAGCACTGCCTTCTCTCCCTCCCTCAGGAGCAGCAGTCTGCAGCTCAGCCTGAGACAATGGGGAGGACCAAGGCTGGAAGGTTGCAGAAAAAGCAACTCTGGGGATGTGGGGGCGAGTGAGGGCAGGGACATCTCCACTTTTGGGAGTAGAGACTTGCCTGACACCCCCAGACTAGGGTGAGTTGTGAGATGGTGTATACCTTCATAGTTCCTATCCCAGTGCCCACCTTCCACTCTACTCACACAAAGCCTGATGTACCCCACCTACCCACCAGCTACCATGTGTGTGTGTTCCTATGTGCACATTAACCCATAAACCAAACCAGTTGCTATCTAGTGGATTCTGACGCAGGGCGTTCCCATGTGTGTCAGAGTAGGTCTGTGTCCCACAGGGTTTCCAGTGGCTGTGATCTCTTGGAAGTAGTTTGCCAGGTCTTTCTTTCAAGGTACACCTGGTTGGATGAGAACGTCCAACGTTTCAGTTAGCAGCTGAGGGCAGGGTACATTAACCATTTGAGTCACCATGGGACTTCTCCTTCTCCATACCTGCACCGAAAAAAAAAGAGCATCACACCTGCAACCCAGAAAGCTGAGGGTAGTGCCCTGCTTAGTTCTCGAAAGCCCAGGACTGGATATCAGAAGATGTTTGAAAACCTGACATTACCACTAACTTGCAAAAGTGGGTCTCTGTGGCTTCCCGGAAACAGGACCCTGTGGGGATGGAGGAGGGGCCGGGCTGTCTGATGAGTCACTGAGTGACTGGCAGCTGTGCCATTTTCTCCTCACTGATGGCATCTGGCCTGGCCCAGCCTGGGAGTGGGCAGGGAGTGTGCTCTGCTGTGAGGCTCAGGCAGAGCTTCCACAGCCCCTCTGTGCAGGTGTGCAGCCCACCTTTTCCCCAGCACACCTCGGCACCAGGTGTTCCCACTTCCTGATGGCTCATCATTTAGTTCTCTGAAGACAGATTGTCATTAAATTTTTTTTGTAAAAAATCTATTGTAAATATATATGTGTATATATAGTATGTATGGGTATATATAAAAAACAGTTCCACATTTTTCAGGTTTGGCATTTAGTGATAATGATTGGACTGTCATTTTGATGGAACATATTAGATGCTATTTGAGGTAACAGTGAAGTAAGTTCCTTTGAAAATGTTGGGTGACACAAACACCAGCTATTACTCTTAGTGTTTTTATAAATAAGGGTGCTAAAGAGGTCTTCGCCAGATCCTAAGAGATCCTGGGCTCTCCTAGTCTGCCTCCTTCATTTTACAAATGAGAAATTTGAGGCCCAGTGAAGTGAACTGGGTTTTTCAGGGACACAGGAGTGATTAAGTCAGAACTAGGATCCTGGGTCCTGGTGTGGTGCTGTAGGGTCCTGGTGTGGTGCTGTGGACTGCGAGCCACAAGGTTGGCAGTGCAAACCCTCTAGCTACTCCTCAGAAACCCTATACAGGATCATGATGAGTTGGAATTGACTCTACAGCACTTAGCAACTACAACAACAACATGACTAAGGTATGCCTGACTCAAGCCATGGTATTTTCAATCATCTCATATGCATGTGAAAGTTGGACAATGAATAAGGAAGAATATAGAAGAATCGAAGCATTTGAATTACGGTATTGGCGAAAAGTATTGAAAGTACTATCAGAAGAACAAACAAATCTGTCTCGGAAGAAGTGCAACCAGCATGCTCCTCAGAAAGGAGGCTGATAAGACTTCATCTCATATACTGTGGGCATGCTATCAGGAGGGACCAGTCCCTGGTGAAGGACTTCATGCTTGGTGAAGTGGAGGGTCAGCAAAAAAGAGAAAGACCCTCAGTGAGATGAGTTGGCACAGTGACAGTGATAATGGGCTCACGTGTAACAGTAATTGTGAGGAAGGCTCAGAACCAGGCAGTGTTTCATCTGTTGTGACCAGAGTTACTATGAGTTGGAACCCACTTGTCGGTGCCAATCAGTAACAACAATGACTAAATCTGCTATAGACACTCACATACAGGTCTTTGTGTAAACATAGCTTTTCATTTCTCTTGAATAAATAGCAATGGGATGAGTGGGCTCTATGGCAAGTGTCTGTGTAACTTCCTAAGAAATTTCTAAACTGTTTCTCAAAGTAACTAACATTTTGCATCCCATTCAAGAGTGTAGAGAGTCCTAGTTGCTCTGCATTTCTGCTGGTATTTGATGTGGTCTGTTTCTTGTTTATTTGTTTTACTTTTTTTGTTGTTGCTCTTAAGTGCTGTCAAGTCAGTTTCGATTCACAGTGACCTCCGTACAGGGTTTCTGAGGAGTGACCAGAGAGTTTCAACTGTCAACCTTCCTGTTCAAACTGACTTTTTGGTCGGGTGCATTATCCTGCAATTCCACACCAGGATTCCACTAGGTGTGTACATTTAAAAAGTTTTGAAATTTTGCTTAAAGCCCTGCAGATAGTAAGCAGCAGAGCTGATAGCTAATTGTAATTCATCTTTCAAAATCTACTGCACATTGTGCTTCGCTAAATGTTTATTTTGTTCTTGTTAACTGCCGTCGAGTCAGTTCTGACCCATAGTGACCCTGTATAGGGTTTCCGAGGAGCAGCTGGTGAGCTTGAACTGCTGTCCTTGAGGTTCAAACCGACTTTGCAGTCCAGCGCATTAGCTCAGTGCACCACACCCGGACTCATTTTAATTTACTCCACCTTAACTCAGAGCACAAGGAATGCTGGTGGTAGAACTGTTAGCCATTTGGCAGCTAACCAAAAGGTTTGTGGTTCAAACCCATCCGGCAACTTCACTTAAGAAACATCTAATGGTCTGCTTCCATAAAGATTACAGTCAACAAAACCCTACAGGGCAGTTCTAACTGACAACAACAATTAAGAACACAGGGCCGGCTGGTGGTTGGTAACTACCCCATCTTAGGCAAGATTGCCTAGCCTATGTCACAGTAAGAGCAACAACAACAACAACGAAACTCAATGCTCTGTGCCTTCCCGTAACCAAGGGTGATTGTTCATTGATTCTGCATGTCCAGATGGGGTTTCTGTCCACATTGCCACCACCATGAGGAGCCTTGCCAATCACTGTGGAGAGGGGAAGATCGCCCAGAAGGTCTCACATAGTTCAGTGCACCAGGCTAGGGATGAAGTCATCACACCCACCTACATCCCATTGACCACAACTATCCCATGGTTACAGCCAACCAGGGGGTCCAAGAGACCAGAGACCAAAGAGTGCCATCCTGCGGTATGGCCAGAAGACTGAGAGGAAGCAGTTTCCATGTCTACCATATGCATCAGAAATGCTTGGTTATTGTACAAGGTACAAGGCAACACTAAGTTAAGAGGGGTCCATAGAAAGCATTGTTTTCTTCCAAGTATTAGTTCTGCTAAGGAGTTTCCATCCCCGGGAACCCCGTGGAGCAGTCCTACTCTGTCTGACAGCATCACTATTGGTTGGAATCGACTTGTGGGCCTTGGCTGGGTACAGAGGCTCAGGATCCTCACAGACAAGCCACACAGCTGCCTTTTTTCTGGACTCAGAGCCCACGTACAGCTATCAGACATGCGGTTTCCATGAAGGCCCAGTAGCTGAAAACCTGACCCTCTGTCCCTTACTCCATTTCTTGCATTTACAGTCTTAATCCAGTCCTGACCTAGTTCCTTTTGATTTGTGACTATGCATAAGGCCTTTCACCTCTGTGCGATAGTGCCAGGTACCTAACCCCTGAGCCTCAGGTACATAAAGCCATAGGGCAGGTCATGGAGGAGGGCCAGGAAGTACGGACTTCACTTCTAGAAAAGCACTTGTACGTAGTCCTGCCTGGGCCTTGGACTAGACCTTAGAGCATGAGCTGGGACTAGAATAGCTGACTAGCACGAATGACCATGAACCTGGTGAGCGGAAGTCTGGCTGATTCTCCTCATACCAGCTGTGTGGCCATGGGCAGACATTCCAAGTTGTTGTTTCATCTGGAGAATAAGAATGATACTGACCTCGGTTCACATGCTATGGGGAGCACAGTGGCTCTGTAGAGTAAGCAGGAGACTGCAAACCACAAGGTCAGAAGAAAGATGGGACTTCCTGCTCCCACAAAGATTTACAGCCTCAGGAGTCCACTATGGGGTTGCTAAGAGTTGGTACCAACTTGATGACGCTTAACAACAGCAACAACAAAAACATGTTCTGAAGAGTGCTGTCAAGTCAATTCAACTCATAGTGACCCTGTATCAGGCTTCCAAGGAGTGCTAGTGGGTCTGAACTACTGACCTTGCAGTTAGCAGTCCAGTGCTTATTCTACAGTGTCACACCACAGCTACAGTAGTTTGTAAATGAAGCCCCTGGCACATGGTTTTTGTTGTTAAGTGCCATCGAGTCAGTTCCAACCCATAGCAACCCTGAACAGGGTTTCTGAGGCAGTAAATCTTTCCAGGAACAGAAAGTCTCATCTTCCTCATGTGGAGCAGCTGGTAGTTTTGAACTGCTGACCATGCAGTTTGCAGCCTGATTCGTAACCACTATACTACCAGAGCTCCTTCCTGGCACATGGCAGTGGCTTTTAAAAGGGTAGCTAAAAGCTTAGTAAGGGTTGTGAGTTGGTGCAGGACCCGGCAGTGTTTCATGTGTTGTGCATAAAATCACAATGAATCAGAACCAACTGGAAGGTATCTGACAACAACAACAACAACATTATTATCTAGACGTGAGTGTTGCTGTCAGCTCCTGTTGGATTGGCCTCCAACTCATGGTGATTCGAGGCACAAAAGAACAAAATGCTGCCTGGTCCTGTGCCGCCCTCAGGATCAATTTCAGATCAGACTGTTAGGATCTTTGGGTTTTCACTAGTTGATTTTCAGAAGTAGATCACCAGCCCATTTTTCCTAGTGCACTAAAACGTGTTCAAAGTTATAGCAAAATCCAGGCTTCCACTGACAGACAAGCGTTAGCTATACGAGACGCATGGACTAGGTGTTGCACCTGGGTATCCTGGTAGACGGCAAGAATTCTACCACTAAACCACCAATACCTCCCATTATCATGACTGAAAAACAAAACTAAAATAACTCCCCTGAACCCCTCCAAACAACAACATTGCTGTCTACTCAGCTCCAACTCACAGTGACCTATAGGACGGAGTAGAACTGGGTTTCCAAGGCTGTAATCTTTTGCTAAGGAGCTCTGGTAGCATAGTGGATTGTGAACGGGGCTGCTATCTGCAAGGTCAGTAGTTAGAATCTATGCGTCACTTCATTCTCTCCTGGGGAGAAAGAGGAGGGTTTCTGCTCCTATATTTACAGCCTTGGAAACCCTATACAGGGTCACTATGAGTCAGAACCAATTTGGCACACAGCTACCACCACCAATCTTTTACACTGGCTGGTGGATTCGAATTGCCGACCTTTCAGTTACCAGCCAAGTGCTTAACCATTGAGCCACTGAGGCTCTGTCACCTACATTGTTGTTGTTGTTAAGTGCTATTGTGTGGGTTCTGACTCATAGCGACCCTGTATAGGGTTTCTGAGGAGTGGCTGGTGAGCTTGAACCTCTGACCTTGCAGTTCAAACCAACCTTGCAGTCTAGGGCATTAACTCACAGCTCCCCACCAGGACTGGGAGCTAATTAGAAGCCCCTACATTTTCATATAGACACTAGAGAAATGCTCTCTGGGGATCTGGGGTTTGCTTTCCCTTGACCTTGAGCTTTGTGCTGGATCAAGTGTTATTACTAATTGTTAACTGTTGTTGTTATGTGCCGTGGAGTCGGTTCTGACTCATAGTGACCCTGCACAGGGTTTCTGAGGCTGCAAGTCTTTACAGGAGCAGAAAGCCTCATCTTTCTCCTGTGGAACAGCTGGTAGTTTTGAACCGCCGACCTTGAGGTTAGCAGCCCAATTCGTAACTACGCTAGTTGGTTACAATTTTAATTATTGAAATAGGATTTCATTGTTAGCATTTTCATTACATATGCATAGCTAATTTGCATGGATGAAATATAAGTATGAATATAGATGCAGTCATCAAAAGTCAAAAGGGTGATAAAAAAATAAGGAATGTAAGGAAACTTTCTGCTAAAATCTCTTGCTAAAGAATCTTCAAGAAAGGAAGATTAGCTTTAATGTGTGGCACTGTGGGCTAATACATCAGACTGCAAAGTTGTTTGAACTGCAAGGTCGGTGGTTCAAGCTCACCAGCTGCTCCTTGGAAACCCTTTACTGGGTTGCTATGGGTCAGAATCAACTTGACGGCACTTAACAATATTGTGGTTCTGCTTTTAATGTTTTTTAGTTTATTGAGGTGAAATTCACATAACGGAAAATTAACTGTTTCAGAGTGAACGATTCAGTGGTATAATCACCACCTCTCTCGTTCCAAAATATCTGCATCACTCAAAAGGGAGGCCTATTACCTCTAAGCAGTTTCTCTCCCTTACCCCTCTCCCAGCTTTGTCAACCACCAGTCTGTGTTTTGTCTTTATGGATTTATAGATTCTGAATCTTTTACATATGTGGAATCTTATGTAGGTGACTTTTTTCACTTACATTAAATTTTTGGAGGTTCATCCATCTTGAAGCACTTTCTATGTTATTTCTTTCTATAGCTGAATAATATTCCAGCTGGTTTTAATCTAGAGTTTATAATTAATTTATGCATTATAGTGTAGTGACTAATAAGAGTAAATAAAAATCTATAAATATTTACTCAATTATTTTCTTTTTCAAAACAAATTGGTGTTACAAGGCTAGACTTAAACCTAGGTCTGAAACGAAGGCAAGGCTGCCCCCTTCTGAGCTTTTCCAGTATTGCAGTGACTCCAAATCTGGCTTGGAAGGCAGTCAAAAGACTTCTTAGAAGTGAGAATGCCGAGACTTCATCTTGCTTTCTTTGGACATGTCGTCATGGAGAGGCCAACAGCGGGAGAAGTACATCATGCGTGGTAGAGGAGCAGCGAAAAAGAAGAAAACTCTCTGTGAGGTAGACTGACACAGAGGCTGGGACAATGGGGCAGATCTGTATGAACTGAAACTGACTTGGTGGCACCCAACAATTACAACAATGATGCCATAGTCCGGCTATTCTGGTGGCCGGGGTGGAGTACTGGATAAATGGGGACCCTCCTTTCCCGTCTTCTCAGCTGTAGGGGTGAGGGTCTTCTTATGGTACACAGACCAGCAGAGGGCAGAGGGAGGACTCCAAGAGTTCGTGAAGCCTTTCTGGACTATTCTTTGAGGAAAGGAGCCCTGGTGAAGAGCTGGAGGATAAGCAATGAGCTGCTAACCACAAGGTCGGTGGTTCGAACCCACCAGCTGCTCCTCAGCACTTAAAACAACAACAACTTTGAGGAAAGAGACTAGATAATTCTATTTCCCAATCGTGCCAGTCCTTGGAAACCCTATGTAGGCTTGCTGTGTGTCAGAATTGACTCAATGGCACTTGACAACCACAACAATAGTGCGTCAATCATTTGTCTTACAGTGGAATACCATTAGAAAAGCAGTTTCATAGACATTATTTCATAAATCATGATAACCCTATAAGGCAAGACTAGACTAACATTGTTGTCCTCATTTTACATGGATGAAAGCCTCAAGGTTAAGTCATCACTGACTTGCCCCCAAGTCACTTAGTTTATTGTACTGTGATGGCTTGTGTGTTGTTATGATGCAGACTACTCTGCCAGCAAGTTTCCCCATATCAGACAGATCAGTGGGGCTTCCAGACTAAAATAGACTAGGAAGAAAGACCTGGTAATCTACTTTGGAAAATTAGCTGATGGAAGTGTAATAGATAACAGAATATTTCTTAGAAGTGAAGATGGTAAGACTGTCTCTTATCCCACTTCCTGGCTGTGTTTCCTGTTTCCATTCCTCCTTCTTTCCTAACTTTGTAAATTCTGCCCTTCTGATCTTGAGGTTAAGCAGTCTAGTGCTATCCTACAGTGCCACACGAGGACTCTGAGTCATTGTGTAAGGTCTTCATAGACACCATGTCATTTCAACCTCATCACAAGCTCTGGGAGTGTGATGGATTCCAAGATGGGCTGTTAACCGTAAGGTCAGTAGTTCAAATCTGTCAGCTGCTCTGTGGGAGAAAGAGGAGGCTTTCTGCTTCTGTAAAGATTTACAGCCTTGGAAATCCTATACTGGGTCACTATGAATCGGAACCAACTGGTGACACACAGCCACCAACAACAACCTTTGGGACTCCTGTTGTAGTGCTTTGGGATAATGTGCTGGACTGCAAGTCCAGTTTGAACCATAGGGTCAGCAGTTCAAACTCACTAATGGCTTCTCAGAAACCCTATAGGGTCCTTGGAGGAACTGATTCGACAGCACTTAACAACAACAATAACAACATCAGTTAGGTGTTTATTTTCCATATATTACAGGTATTAGGGAAAGGATAGCTGGTGGTGCAGTGGTTAGGCGCTTGACTACTAAAAGGTCAGAGGTTCAAACCCACCAATGGCTTGGTGGGAGACAAGACCTGTTGATCTTGTTCCTAAAGATTGTAGTTTTGGAAATCCTATGGGACAGCTTTATTCTGTTCCATGGGGTCACTGTGAGTCAGAATCTATTTTGCAGCCCACAACAACAATCACCAAGGCACAGAAAGGATAAATAAATTGCCCATGATCTTGGATAGACCCGAAGTATACCTCTGGTAGCGTAGTGGTTACGAATCAGGCTGCAAACTCGCAAGCTCAGCATTTGAAACTACCAGCTATTCCATGGGAGAAAGATGAGGCTTTCTGCTCCCATAAAGATTTACAGCCTCGGAAACCCTGTGCAGGGTTGCGATGAGTCAGAACCGACTCCACGGCACATAACCACCACCATCATAGGTCACCACGGTAAGTTCATAGAGATTCCACCGGAAACTTGTCAATGTGTGACATCTGTCGGCCACCAAGTGAATTACTTAAGGGCAGTTTACTATTTCTACAATAGATGGCGATACATACCTTTCAATGACGTCATAGTTTTGCAATGCTGGTTTTTTTCAACACGAAAATCATCTGCAACAGGAAATGAGCTTGGTTTCTAATCTGATTCCGAGATTACAGAGACTGTGCCCAACAGGAACAAATATGCCATTAGTAAGTCATTGTTCTAATATAAAAATAAAATACAATATTTTTCATTTCAATTTATGTTTATTTTCCCCCCTAAACAACTTGTTATTAGCACATAATGGTATTCTGAAAGAACTCACTGGCTCACAAAGGGTACCACACGAATACCAAGTTGCAAACATGGTATGGGGGTGGCATCCAATGTCTTGTGACTTCACAAGGGGGAAGAATTATTCATTTTATACTCAAGAATGACAAAATAAATCCCCACATTAGAGTTCTAAGCTTATACAATTAACCCTGTTAACAGTCACAGCTGAATCATTGCATTCTCTTCTCTTAAGGAGCTCTGCTAGCGTAGTGGTTATGAATTGGGCTATGAACCTTAAGGTCAGCAGTTCAAAACTACCAGCTGTTCCGTGGGAGAAAGATGAGGCTTTCTGCTCCCGTAAAGATTTACAGCCTCAGAAACCCTGTACAGGGTCACTGTGAGTCGGAACCGACTCCACAGCACGTAACCGCCACCGCCACCCAGGCCCTTCAGGAAAAGAGGAAACATACCCAACCTGTATGGCGGGAGTTCAAAGACTCTGGTTGGAAGAGTCACATCAATCACAATGGTTGGAAGAATCACTGCACCACACAAGGTCACACAGAAGGGGGCAGAGCTGTAGGATTTGAATTTGGTCAGTCTGACCTGAGAATGCGAATACTTAGCACTTAACCATTCCTCGGAACTGAGCTCAGTCAGTGCTACTCTTGTGTGCCATGTCCCAGAAGCCAAATCCTAGACACTGAATTAGGGCTCATCCTGGTGGGGTGCTGTGGGCTAATGCGTCAGACTGTAAAGTCGTTTGAACTGCAAGGTCAATGGTTCAAGCTCACCAGCTGCTCCTTGGAAACCCTATATAGGGTTGCTACGGGTCAGAACTGACTTGATGACATTTAACAACAATAAAAAAAATAATAGCTGTTGTTGTTAGGTGCCATCAAGTCAGTACCCACTCATAATGACCCTCTATGCACAACAGAACAAAACATTGCCTGGTCCGGGGCCAACTTCACAATCGTATCTAGTAGCTAGTGAGCATTTGCTACACTTGAGCCCCATTGTTGTTGCCACAGTGCAAGTTCATTTCCTTGGGGGTCTTCATCTTTTCCTCCGACCCTCCACTTTACCAAACATGATATCCTTCTTCAGAGACTGGTCCCTTCTGATAATACATCTGAATTATGAGAGATGAAGTCTGGCCACCTGGCTTCCAAGGAGCACTCTAAATTAAACACATGTCGGACCCATTCAGTGCCCATAGAAGTTGTTGTTGTTAAGTACCGTGGAGTCAGTTCCGACTCATAGTGACCCTGCACAGGGTTTCTGAGGCTGTAAATCTTTACAGGCGCAGAAAGCCTCATCTTTCTCCCGCGGAACAGCTGGTAGTTTCAAACTGCTGAGCCTGCAGGTTCACAACCTGATTTGTAACCAGTACGCTACCAGAGCTCCTTGCCCATGGAAGTAGCAATCAAGAAATCAAACACATCGGTTGCAAATGAGCTCTTTCAAGTTTTAAGAAGCAAAGATGTCAGTTTGAGGACTAAGGTGCACCTGACTCAAGCATTTTCACCTTATATGCACAGGAATGCTAGACAATGAGTAAGGAAGACCAAAGAAGAATGGGTGTCTTTTGAATTATGGTGTTGGTGAAAATTATGGAATTGACTTCCAGAAGAATGAATTATTGAATTAACTTCCAGAAGAATGACAGCCAGAATGCTCTTTAGAAGCAAGGATGGTGAGAATTTGTTTCATATACTTTGGACATGTTATCAGCAAGGACCAGTCTCTAGAAAAGGATATCATGCTTGGTAAAGTTGAGGGTGCCCTCAAAAGAGGAAGACCTCAACATGATGGATTGACACAGTGGTCGCAATAATGGGCTCCAATCTAACAACAATTGTGAGAATGGCACAGAACTGGACAGTGTTCTACTGGACATAGAATTTGCTATGAGTCAGAACCAACTCAATGGCACCTAACAAAAACAACAACAATATTAGGACCAAATGATTTTAATGTCTTTTGGCAAATTATATAACTTCCCTGAGTTTCAATCTCCTCATCTATAAAATGGAAAGAGCAAATAATTGTAAAGTGCCTGGTATAGAACAAGTACTCAATAAATATTCATTCACTCCTTGTCTTTCCTCACTTCCATGACAAACTAAAGATATAGAGACATACTAGTGTCCCCACCCATACATGTGTGCACACACACACATTCATACTATCTAACCATCTGTCTGTGTTCGGTCCGCAACCTCAAGCACACTATACACGCATGCATACAAAATTACAGTAGCTTGACTGAGTCCATCAATACAAAAGAACCTGGCAGATCAATGAAGCAAAGAGGAAATCTCACTCTCCTTGACCATATATCTTCCATGGACAGCTTCTACTATTGAGAGACCCTCTGTACCCCATATTATTGAGCCAATTTAGTAGGTTTACATCCCCTCCGTTTGCAGTTGCCCATCATATTATTTGATATAATTCCACTGGACAAAAGAGATGCTCAGGACCTAAAAATGTCCATCTCATCTCAACACATGCACTCGCCTCAGCCACTCATTCTGGAATCTCTGGAACAGATTACCACCTTCCCTAAGTGTCATTTGCCAGAAGTAGACTCCCATCACCAGCTTTCACTCTTCAAAAGAACTTTTTTGGGCTTGAAGGCTTTTACCAAATAGACCTCTCTCTGTAAGAGGTAAGTCTTATGCCTCACTTGGCAGGTGATTGAACTCCAGGTCAGCTTCAGGGGAGGAAGTGGAAAAGAAGCAGTGTCCCTAACACATTCATCACATACGTATCAAGTGAGCATTTACTACGTGCTAGGCATAGGGCCATGAATACGGTCACTGCTCTCAAGGCTTATGGTCTAATGAAGATTGGGAAACAGCTGTGTCTTAGTTCTCGTGTGCTACCATAACAGTTTGAATGTTCATACCGTTTCAAGAGATACCATATGATCAAGAGCCAATGATACTGAAGGAGGAAGTCCAAGGTGTATTGAAGGAATTGGCAAAGCACAAGGCACCAGGAATTGATGGAATAAAAATTGAAATCTTTCAAGAAAGTGAGGCGGCACAGAAGACACTCATTCATCTCTGCCAAGAAATTTGGAAGACAACTATCTGGCTGACTGATTGGAAGAGATCCACATTTGTGCCCATTCTAAAGAGAGATAACCCAACAGAATGTGGAAATCATCGGACAATCTCTTTGATATCCCATGTGAGTAAAGTTTTACTAAGTGTAATACAGAAACTGCTACAATCATACATTGACAGAGAACTTCCAGAGGTTCAAGCCCGATTCAGAAGAGGCCGTGGAATGAGGGATATCATTGCTGATGCCTGATGGATCTTGGCCGAGAGCAAAGAATATCAGAAAGATGTTTACCTGTGCTTTTTGACTATGCAAAGGCTTTCAGTTGTGTAGATCATGACAAGCTATGAACAACATTGCGAAGTATGAGTATTCCAGAACACTTAATTGTGCTTATGAGGAATCTGTACCTGGACCAAGAGGCAGTTGTTTGAACAGAACATGGGAACACTGAATGGTTTAAAATTAAGAAAGGTGTGCAACAGGGTTGTATTCTTTCACCTTACGTATTCAACCTGTATGCTGAGCAAATAATCTGAGAAGCTGGGTTATATGAAGAAAAATGTGGCATCAGGATTGGAGGAAGACTCATTAACAACCTGCAATATGCAGATGATACAACCTTGCTTGCTGAAAGTGAAGAGGACTTAAAACATTTACTGATGAAGATCAAAGAGCACAGTCTTCGGTATGGATTACATCTCAATGTCAAGAAAACAAAAATCCTTACCGCTGGACCAATAAACGACAGTCTTATCAATGGAGAAAAGATTGAACTTGTCAAGGACTTCATTCTTCTTGGATCAACTATCAACACTCATGGAAGCAGCAGTCAAGAAATCAAATGACATATTGCATTAGGCAAATCTGCTGCATAACGCTTTTTTAAAGTGTTGAAGAGCAAAGATGTCAGCTTGAGGACTAAGGTGTGCCTGACCCAAGCCATGGTATTTTCAATAACCTCATATGCATGCGAACCTTGGACAGTGAATAAAGAAGACCATAGAAGAATTGATGCTTTTGAGTTATGGTGTTGGAGGAGAACATTGAAAGTGCCATGGGCTGCCACAAGAACCAATAGATCTGTTTTGGAAGAAGTGCAGCCAGAGTGTTCCTTGGCGGCCAAGATGGCCAAACTTCGGCTCTCATATTTTGAACATATTGTCAGGAGGGACCAGTCGCTGAAGAAGGATATCATGTTTGATAAGGTGGAGGATCAGAGAAGAAGAGGAAGACCCCCTAGCGAGATGGACTGGCCAAGTGGCAGCATTGATGGGCTCAAGCACGGCAACAGTAGTGAGGTTGGCCCAGGATCGGGCAGTGTTTTGTTCTGCTGTGCATAAAGTTACTATGGGTCAATACTGACTCGATGGCACCTAACAACAACAAATGTTAAGATGTTTGGCTGTCTTTTGAATATTGTTTTCCCTGGCATACCATTATAAAATAGACACTTGAGGGGAAGAGAAAGGAATAGCCAGAAATATCACCATAGAAAGCTTGTAAGTCCGTCTTCTGCCTATAACTGATTGGCATACCTAAAATGGGGCTGCAACATGCCCAGTGAAGGAGGCTTCGTGCAGAGCCTCTACATTACATAAGACCATAGGTGGAATCCTGAACAGCATCCAGAATCTTCTGAGGTGGGAAATTTCCACTCTAAAGGACAAGCAGACCAGCCTGGAGAGGCTAGAAGAACAGAAGATACTTCTTGAAAGAAAGATCGTCAGGAAAAATACAAAACAATATAGGCAGACCGACTGATTACTACAAGAACAAGCAAATTGATCACCCAGGAAACATCAAGGCAAGTGGTTGGGTCCCTTTAGGGCAAACCCCCCTCTAAAACTAAGACTCAATGGGAATACACGCTCTGATTGGTGACCACATTTATCAATAAGGGGAAGTGAGGGGAAAACAGCAAAGAAGCTGTGAGCTATGCCCAACGTTCAATAGACTTCTGTGAACCCTGGTGGAGACCTGGTTGGTCAGCAGTGTGGCAAGACCTGGGGATTCTTGGACCCAGAGTCATTGGCATAGCCACAGAGGACTAGAGTGAAGAGTGAAATGTCCAGCTGATAAGAAGAGAGGGCATATGCACAAGAATACCCACACTTGCAGATAATACCCACTTGACCTAACTTCAGTGACTGGATGATCAGAGTTCAACTAGAAGAAGAAAGAGGAGGAAAAAAAGAATAGTCTGATGCAGTTTGATGAACTTGACCTACATCTATGGATGCAGTAGCTCAAAAGAGGGAACAAATCTTTACAGCAAGGATCATTCCCACCCCCTCCATACACAGAGTAAACAGGGATGGGCAACTTTGACATTGGCTACCCCAAATGTGTGGGGGGCTACAAAGGCAAGAAGTGACTGGCTTACAAGCATTCAAGAGGGAACCTAGAGCTAGGGGGCATGGAGGAAGGCAGAATCACCAGTGAGTACTATCCAATCTGTCTAGGTGGAGCTGAGAGCTGATGAAATGAAATACAGATGGGTTACTCACGATACTGTAGTGAATAATGGTTATCAAGACGGATTGTGAGGGTTGGAAATGCAAAGGCAAACGTTTTGTAGCAAGGAAGGGAGTGATTATTTCTCCAGTCTAGGAGCGGAGGTCTCTGGGACCACCAAAGGAGAAGAGCCGAGAGCGGGACCCTACCCAGAGAAGCAGAGATGCCTGAGATGGAGACAGAGATGATGATGTGGAGTGATGAAGCGGCTGGGGACTTTGGATCCAGAGAGGGAGAGGGACAGTGGGCCGAAGACAAGGGGTGGGGGGAGTGTCCCTAGATAGAGTTCCTATAGACCTAGGTGCTATCTATGTTCAGAGCACTCAATCCAGAAGTAGTTCTTGGAGGCCTTTTATGGAGATGGTTTCAGTGACTTTTAGGACCACAGGGCAGCTGGGGGCAGGGTAGCTGGTTGTGAAGGTTTCTGCTAGAGCACCAAAGTGACTCAGCCAGCCGCCATCTCACATTGGTGTGGTTCCAAACTATGAGGCTCCAGACATCCAGAGAGCAGGTTCTGCACTCCTACGCTGGAGAAGGATATCGTGTTTGGTAAGGTGGAGGGTGGGAGAAAAAGAGGAAGACCCCCAGCGAGATGGATTGGCAAAGTGGCAGCATCGATGGGCTCAAGTGTGGCAACAATTGTGAGGTTGGCCCAGGATCGGAGCTAGCCACACCTCTGGTCCCCGGGGGAGCATGGGGAAAAAGAAGGACTCACACCTTTCCTGTCACCTGTGTGAATCTTCTCTGCCAGGCCACCTACTGTTGAACTTACACAAAAGTTCAAAATGGTTACACTGCATCTGACCTGCAGTTCCCCAGTCTGTCCCTCTCTCTTGATGTCATTGCTTAGCTTCTCCTCCCAGCAAGCATGCAATCTACTTCTCCAACCTTTCCTCTGAAGTTCAGGGTTCCAGGATTCTTACCTCTGTCTGTTTCATTTAGTCTTTTGTGTCTGTGTAGTATATCTGCCTAGTCCACCATCTTCTACAAAACATATTTATTGGGATATAATTCAATCCATATCAAGACTGTTACAAATCCCATGTGATATATGCTGAGACAGGAAGTACAGGTATTATGGGAGCACACAGGATAGGTGCGGAACCCAGATTCAGAGACTGCAAAGATTTCCAGGAAGAACTGACATCTGAACTGAAACATGACGATGAGGATGAGTTGTTCAGTTGAAGGAGTGGACCACATTCTGGATAGAGAAAAAAATTCAGAGATGGAAGAGCATGGTGTATTCTGGGAATTGGATGCATCTCACAATTGTGTGCGACAGGGTTGTATTCTTTCATCATACTTATTCAAACTGTACGCTGAGCACATACTCTGAGTTGTTGTTTTTAGGTGCCATCAAGTCAGTACCAACTCATAGAGACCCTATGTACAACAGAACGAAACACTGTCCGATCCTGGGCCAACCTCACAATTGTGCCATGGGCTGCCAAAAGAACCAACAGATGTGTGTTGGAGGAAGTATAGCCAGAGTGCTCCTTGGAGGCCAGGATGGCCAAACTTCGTCTCTCATACTTCAGACATATTGTCAGGAGGGACCAGTCGCTGGAGAAGGATATCATGTTTGGTAAGGTGGAGGGTGGGAGAAAAAGAGGAAGACCCCCAGCGAGATGGATTGGCAAAGTGGCAGCATCGATGGGCTCAAGTGTGACAACAATTGTGAAGTTGGCCCAGGATCGGGCAGTGTTTCGTTCTGTTGTGCATAGGGTTGCTATGAGTTGGTACCTAACAACAACAACAACACAGTTCTGTGATAAAAATGGTTAATGAGTGTGACTGCTAACCCAAAGGTTGAAGGTTTGCATCCACCCAGAGGTGCTCCAGAAGAAAGACTTGGCAATCTACTTCCAAAAACTTCAGTCATTGAAAGCCCTGTGGCACCGAGTTCTCTGACACACGTGGTCACCATGAGTCAGAGTCCACTCACCAGCAACTGGTGATGGTGATGCCACAATTGTGTCAAAGGTCAGAGCATGGTTTCACATCCAAAATTTAGTCCCAGGTTTTCATTTAACCAATCCTGATTGGGCTCCCACCCCAGGTAAAGGCCCTTACCTGGTGTGAGGTGAGTGTATAAAGGAACCTTTGCACTGACTGTGATGGTGTGGGCCTGCCATGAATCTCCCATCACATTCAGCTTCCCAGGCAGCCTGACTGGAGTCTTCGTAGCCATAGTAGCTTGGGGCATACTTTGGATTCCAGCAGACCTGATGAGAAAGTCAGGTCTTAGGCGGGACCTATGTTGACCCCTTAGAGCCATGGCCAATGGGTCAGAGGTGACCTTGTATGTGTGCTGCACCTGTTCTGAATTTGAGAAGCTTGGAGACAGCTCATTGTTCCCATCAGAAACTTAAGTGAAGAGGAGCACAGGGAAGATGGTATTTGGCTTCTACCTGAGGGTTGGAAATCAGAATTCTGACCATGGCTGGGAAGATGACATGACCTATTCAAATTAAACTCCTTGGAACTCCCAATTGTTGAAGGCCAGGAGGGGACTAGCGTGGGTGTTGTGAGAACAGATTGTTCCAATATGCTCCTATCTAATGCTTACATAGGAGCTCTGGTAGCGTAGTGGTTACGAATCGAGCTGCGAACTGCAAGGTCAGCAGTTCGAAACTACCAGCTGTTCTGTGGGAGAAAGATGAGGCTTCCTGTTCCTGTAAAGATTTACAGCCTCAGAAACCCTGTACAGGGTTGCTATGAGTCAAAACCGACTCCACAGCACATAACAACAACACAACAATGCTTACATGGTACCTTCTGACATGGTGTCTCAGGCTGGTCCTGATGCCACACCAATCCTCTCCCTAGGTCTCTGAGGTACCTAATATAATCTAGCAACCCCACCACCTTTAAATTTTTTGTTATAAGCAAAGTTAGTCCATATAGAAATTACTCCCCCTTCCCCAAGAGACATAGCCCCAGAGAAGCCACTAGAATCTTTAGTTGGTTGTTTAGTACTTGGCCTGCTTATGACCAGGGCATGACCTTTGTCCTGCCCTGTTTTTGGGAAAGACTCAGTCACTTTAACCCTATCTGCTAGCCCAGCTTTACTAACTTCATGGGATCAGGCAGAGGCTTAGCTGGACAGAGACCTTTCACCTCCTTCCCTGCACAATGACTGTGCAAGTGGAAACAGGCCAGGATACACCTGTTGCTGGCTGCCTCCCTGAATTCTGGGATGATCATACTGAGGAAAGTGTAAGACAGAGTCCCACAGGCACTTGAAGACCCCTCTGCCCTAAGACCTGAGAAGAATGCTTCCAAGGTGGTAGGGACAGACATATCTGGTATCATAAAATCGCCTTCAAACTCACTGGCCCCTCCCTGCCCTATAAGCAGAGATTCTGGTTCCTCAGGTGGCTGGGTGCTCTCCCTGTCTGAATGTCTGAGTTTTAGGGTAAAGGTGAGGACAGGCCTCTTCCCATTAAGGGAGGCCAGGGCAGTCTCTAATTGAGTCAGCCACACAGGAAAAGCATCATTCTGGGACAGTCTGGCAGGGAGTGACCAACTCACTTCCTCCCCTGCTTGGGGCTGGCTGTGTGCACTGGGGGTAGCTGCTGGGGAAAGGAGCTCAGGATAGGGTCTGCAGGGATCACCAGGGACTGAAGCAGAGAGCAAGTGGGCAGGGAGACTCACACTGGAGTCCTGGGCCCCCTAGGAATTGAGGGGCATTAGAGTTTCAAGCAGAACAAGTGTTTTGCCTAGATTGGTCTTCCTGGGCAAACTGTATCACCCAGGCACTTGGATAAAAAGCATGAGACTTCCCTAGCTTAAGATTTCATAATACAATGATTGCTTATTGCCAGGAAATCATTGTCTCCCACGATGCTCCCCTTCCAATCTTAAGGAGCATGGTGACAAGATATATACATAGAAGGCACGTCAGGGAGGATGAGGAAGAATTGATTTTTAGCACTCATTTTAGCATCAATACCTTGGGTTTGGAGTCCTGGTGTAGTGCTATAGGATAAGCACTCGACCATAAGGTCAGTTTGAACTGCAAGGTCTGCAGTTGAAACTTACCAGCCGCTCCTTGGAAACCTACGGTCACTAAAAGTCAGAACCAACTTGACAATACTTAACAAAAACAAAAACCTTGGGGTTTTGTTTCTTTTTAAACTTTTAAAAACTGTGAATTGGGAGATGGTTTACAGAGCAAATCATGTGTTTTGTATTCAACAATCTACACACATTTTGTTTCATCTCACTGACTGTAGTCCCTTTAATGCAAGATCACAAATCCCACTCCCTCCCTGTGTTTCCTGTTTCACTCCTCCTTCCTTCCTAACCCTTCTGCACTTTGTCCTTTTGCTTTCAAATGATTGATTATCCAAGATGTGCACAACTCACTAGTGTTAGGGTTCCACTTCCAGATCTGTCTGTAGTTTGGCTGAAATTTAAGGCAGAAGGAAAAATTCAGTTCATAGTCTTAAGGTTCCCCCAGTCTCTATCCAGCCAATATGCCTGATATTTGTGGTTTTGAGTTTTGTTTTACATTTGTCTCCTACTCTCTCCAGGATTGGATAATGTGATCGATCCCTTTCAGAGCAGTTGGTAGAGGAAGCCGGGCACCATCCAGTTCTTCTGGTCTCAGGGTCATGGAAACTGATGTTTGTGTGGTCCATTGGGCTGATTGCTTCCATAAAAATTCCAATTTTCATCACTCTTCTTTCCTTTGGACCGGGATAGACCAATAGTTGCCCTTCAGAATTAAGTCACTTCTTGACTTGTATGACCCTAGATGAGACCCATTGTTTCTCAGAGCTCAGTTTTCTCATCTGTAAAAATGACTAATGACTACTATTACACCTTTTTCTTAGAATGACTGTGAAGATTAAATGAGACAAAACAGGGAATGCTCTTAGTATCAGGTTTGGAACATAGTATGTGTGCAATACCTGTTTTCAAAATGATGCCTTTCACATGGCAATACTTTATCCCAAAGGATAGGTTTAGGGATTTTATACAGAAATGAGCATGCATTTGGGCAGGCAGGCATTGTCTTGGCATTTCTATCTTAGTGTATGGACGACAGTGCGCTTCAGTCCACTGCCCCTGTTCCCTTCTGGATACCACAGTGAATTCTGACTCACAGACACTTTGTATAGGGTTTCTGGTGAGCAGCTGGTGAGTTTGAACCACCAACCTCATGGTTAGCATTCCAGTGCTTATCCTATAGCAACACACCAGGACTCTTGGAGGCAAAATTAAGGCTCACTGAAACACAGCATGGATTCCCCAAATGGGTGCAAATCATTAAGATACCTGACCAAAAGGTTTGCGCTGTTAACTAAACAGTTTTCATCTACCTGGAGTCCTGGTGTGCCGCTTTGGGTTAATGCGCTGGACCACAAAGTTAGTATGAACCACAAAGTTGGTGGTTCAAACTCACCAGTGGCTACTTGGAAATCCTGTACAGGGTCTCTATGGGCCAGAATCAACTCGACGGCACTTAACAACAACAACAACAACAAGAGATGTCTCAAAAATAAGGTCTGGTGAGCTACTTCTGAAAAATCAGTTGCTGAAAACCTCTGGTGCACAGTTTTATTCTGACACATATGCGGTGACCATGAGTTGGAATGGATTTGACAGCAAGAGATTTTTCTTCTTTTTTTAAAAAAAACACATGAGCTCCTCCATCTTTAACCCATCCCCAGCTCCCACCCCTCTGCTGCCCACCCTCACTCTTCCCTTTCTTTCACCCCTATCTCCCAGAGCCATAGGCCAGGAAGTAGCATTGACGCTTCTTTGTTGGCTTCATATAATCCACATCCTTTGTTATCATTTTAATTCATAGAGCATAGATTCTTCTGTTTCTCCTAGTTGATCTTAGCCAAACTAGAGTCAAATTTTTGAGGTACCAAAACAATCTCAGATGATGCTGACTGAGAAGATGACTAAGATGTGTTACTAGATGAAGAATGTAACAGTTGTGAGGCTGGCAAGTGTTTCATTCTGTTGTGCATGGGGTCACTATGAGTCAGAACTGCCTAGATGGCACCTAACAACAAACAACAAGGTGAAGAAAGAAGGCCAGGTTGTGTCCAGGACTGAGAACAGCCCAGGCAAGGTTTGGAGAGCAACATGCAGAACCCAGGCACTATGTTATAATAGCGTATCACATGAACTCGGCGGTTTGAAAGCCAGCTCCATCATTTATCAGCAACTTAGTTAATATCTCAGAGTCCTGATCTCCTCATTTGTAAAATAGGAGCATGGTGTACCTGGATGGTTATTATGTTTGGCTGCCAACCAGACAAAAGGCCCGTGACGTGTTTCCAAAAAAACAGCCATTGAAAACTCTCTGGAGTACAGTTCTACTCAGATTTACCTGGGGTCGTCATGTGTCAAAACTGACTAGAAGGTAAATGTTTGTTTTAAAAATAGAATCCTAATAGTATGCCTCTCCTGGGTTCTTGGGAGAGTTCAATGAGATAATATATGGAGAGAGCTTAGAGCTGGTACATCATAGTAAGCCTTCTAGCGATGTCAGCAGTGATGTGTCCCAGTTTTGGATCAGTCCATCCTTTGGTTTATCCTTCAACCCCAAGTACACACCATACAGGATGCTTTCTTTTGCGGAAACAGACAAATAATTCCCAAACGAGAACAAGCAATGGTTGCTTATTGAAAGCTGGCTATAATGAGGGAATTAGCTTCCCTCATCTGTGTTGGGCAGAGACTCAAAGGAAGGCAGGGGCATGGAAAAGAGTTATAGGGAAGGCTTCAGGAATGTCCTCATGGGTGGCCATTGGCCAAGGGAAACTAGAGGTTGGGTAAGTAGAAATGGGCTTCCTGCATGCCATTGGTTAAGGAAGCATATTTGGCTTTCTCCACTTGGTCCTGTGTTGGAAGTAGGAACAAAAATTAGGGGAACTATCAGTTATTAGGATTGTTGGACTTTTGGGACTGGTAATGCTGCAAATAGTGTTTGACTTCCTGGGCTAGTTGCTGCAGGGCGTGGATCTGAGTTCTAGTGTCCTACATGTCATTCAGTGGTCATTGTTGGTTAGCTTACTGAGTCTCACTTTGTGATTAACCTGAAATGCACACCATCCCAACATGCTCACCACTCCTCATTTTTATCAATGTTTTCATGAATGCATTCTCCAACCTTGGGTTAGGGATTGATCACATCAAAATACAGGGAAGTTTACTGCAGAAAATCAAGGAGATTTGTAACTTACAGTGACTCAATTCAACATTCATTCAGCAAATATTTAGTTATTTATTTGCTTTGCCAGCAGCAGGCATTTATTATATTTAATTTGCACACTCTTTCTTTGGACTAGAAATACTCACAAGTTGTCTGTTTTTAAAAACAAGGAAACCAAAAAATAAAATAACCTTTAAATAATTTTCTTCTAATTTTTATGAAAGATTACTTAAACTATTGGCAGTAGTAACCTTTAAGAAAAAGAGCTAAGAGATGAGAATTTTAATTTTACATACATATATTATATATTTTCTTCTTCTTTATTTGCATAACTGCCTTCCCTGTCACTCAAGTTAACATGGTCTGTCCTCTAGCCAATGAATATTTTCCCCTCCCCACCTTACTCCAGTCAGCAAATATTTATTGAGTACCATGTGCCACAGGCCTTCTCTTGGAGCCCTAAGCAGATGAATTAAGTGGAGGTCTTTGGAATAATTGGTTGAAGGATCTCAGAAAGACCAAACTTTGTCTCAGTATCTCTTCTCCTGTCTACTTGGAAGATTCAGCATCAACTTCACTTCTTCAAACCCCTCTTAAGGATGATGTATCTTGCGTGGGTAAAGGTTCTAGTTTACCCAGAGAGGTCATATGTTGGCTATCTAATGGCAGTAGGAATTCCATTATATGATTAATTCCTCTTCTAGAACACAGTTTTGTTGTTAGATGTGCTGCCAAGACAGTTCCTCTGTACGACTGAACAAAACGTTGCCCAGTCCTGTACCAGCCTCTCAATCTTTGCTATGCTTGAGCCTGTTGCTATAGCCATGGTGCCAATTTGAGGGTCTTCCTCTTTTTCACTAACTCTTTACTTTACCAAGTATGATGTCCTCCTCCAGGGACTGGGCCTTCCTGATAACATGTCCAAAGTCCTTGACATGAAGACTCACCATCCCCATTTCTAAAGTGCAATTTTCCAAGACAGATATTTTGTTCTTCTGACAGTCATGGCATAATCAGTATTCTGCACCAACACCACCATGTAAAGACATCCATTCTTCCTTGGCATTCCTTATTCATTGTTCAGCTTTCACAAGCATATCAGGCTATTGAGAAATAGCATGGCTTGAGTCAGGCGCACGTTAGTCCTCGAAGTGACATCTTTGCTGATTAACACTTTAAGGAAGTCTTTTGTAGCAGATTTACCCTGTACAAATCTTTTGATTTCTTGACTGCTACTGCCATGGACATTGATTGTGGATCAAGTAAAATGAAATCCTTGACAATTTCAGTCTCATCTCTGTTTATCATGGCATGGCTTTATTGGTTCCATTGTGAAGATTTTTGTTTTCTTTATATTGAGGTGTAATCCAATCTTTGATCTTCATCAGAAAGTGATTCAAGTCCTCTTTACTTTCAGCAAGAAAGGTGGCATTATCTTCATAACATAGCATATAGTTTGAGTAAGTATGGCGAAAGGATGCAACCCTGATGCATGGTTTTCCTGATTTGAAAACACAGTATTCCTATAAGGAAGACCAATTAATATCACTATTATTCAAGTTTATACACCAAACACTAATGGTTGATATATGAAGACGAAGAAATGGAAGATTTTTACTAACTTCTGCAGTCTGAAATTGATCAAACATTCAGTCAAGATGCATTGATAATTGCTGGAATGGGAAAATTAGAAACAAAGAGGAAGGATCAGTAGTTGGGAAATATGGCCTTGGTGATCGAAATTATGCTGGAGATCACATGATAAAATCTCTCAAGACCAATGATTTATTTATTGCAAATTCCATTTTTCAACATAAATGGAGACTGTACACATGGACCTCACCAGATGGAATACACGGGAGTCAAATCAACGACATCTGTGGAAGAGACAATGGAGAAGCTCACTATCACCAATCAGAACAAAGTCTGGGTGCAAAACCAGCCATCAGTTGCTTATGCAAGTTCAAGCTGAAGATGGAGAAAATGAAAACAAGTCCATTAGAGCCAAAGTACAACCTATATCCTACCTGAATTTAGAGGCCATCTTAAGAACAGAATTGATGCATTGAACACTAATCGACTGAAGATTCCAGACAAATTGTGGGATGACATCAAGGACATCGTACATGAAAAAAGTGAAAGATATTTGCAAGGCAGAAAAGAAAGAAAAGACCAAAATGAATGCCAGAAGAGATTCTCTTGGAACACATGGACTCACATATTGATTTAGTGGAGGAACTTTTTCCTCTGGGAGTTGTATTTCAGGCAATATAAGAACTAAATAATAAGAAAATTTTCCTGATGTAAAACACCTAAAACATAACATTCTTTCAAATGAATAGCAAAAACCTGAGTGTTGTAGTTGTTAAGTACCATTGAGTCAGTTCTGACTCATAGTGACCTATGAGTTGGAACCGGCTCAACAGTACTTAACATATTTAGACCTAGATTTAGAATTGCTAGATCATATTGTAAATCTATGTTTAATATTTTGAGGAATTGTCAAACTCTTCAAAGTTACTGTATCATTTACAATCCCAACAGCAACATAGGAAGTTTCTGAATTCTCCACATCATTGCCAACACTTGTTATTGTGTATCTTTTTAAGTTATAGTCATCCTAATGGGTGTGAAGTGGTGTCTCATTGAGGTTTTGGTTTGCATTTCTCTAATTCATAGGGTCATTATGAGTCTGAATCTACTCAATGAGTAATGACTAATGATGTTGAACACCTTTGCATATGTTTATTGGCCATTTGTATTCAATGACCTTAGTAAAAATATCTATTCAAATCCTTTGCTCATTTTCAAATTGAGTTATTTGTCTTTGTATTATTGGGTTGTTAGAGTTCTTTATGTATTCTGGATATAATTTCTCTATCAGATAATACAATTTGCAAGTATTTTCTGCCATTCTGTGGATTGTCTTTTCATCTTCTTAATAGTGGCCTTGTAACAAATATTTTTAATATTGATGAAGACCAAATTATCAATTTTTTACTTGTTTCTTATATTTTTGTGTTATATTTAAGAATCTGTGCTTTCTTTAAAGAGTTTTGAAATGAGCTTTACAGTCACATCTTTGGTCCATTTTGAGTTAATTTTTTTTTTTTTTTTACATGGTATGAGGTAGAGATCCAAATCCATTCTTTTGCGTGTAGCTATCCAGTTGCTGGAGTTCTGGTGTGAGGCTGTAGAATAAACACTGGACTACTAACCAGAAGGTCAGTAGTTCAAATCCACAGTTGTTTTCCTCAGAAATCCTGTACAGCGTTGCTTTGAGTCAGAACCAACTCAATGGCACACAACAAAACAGCAATCCAGTTGTCAGCTTACTTTTTTACTTGGAAGTTTTTCTTGAAATCATTATAGCTTCACATGCAGATATAAGAAATAAGTCAAAAAGATTCCTTGTGCACGTTGTCCAGTGTCTCCAATGGTAACATTTCAAAAGACTATAACATATTCTCTATGGAACAAAGGCTTTCTCCTACATCCCTTCTAACTCTACTGAGGCAGGGTGGGGGAAGGAAAGACCTGTACAACTGGAAGATTCACCACCTTCCTACCCCAGAGACAGAGACAGGACCTGACTGATAGTCCTCCTCATAAGTGCTCCTCCCTCTTGACTTCTGTATTGGTCTACATGTAATCTTGCATTGGTCTTAACCCTAAAATGTGAAGATCAACAGACTTGCCTGTACATTGCCTGTACAATGGTTGTTGTTGTTGTTGTTGTTAAGTGCCGTCGAGTCAGTTCTGACCCATAGCGACCCTGTACAGGGTTTCCAAGGGTGTAAATCTTTACAGGAGTAGAAAGCCTCATCTTTCTCCTGCAGAGCGGCTGGTAGTTTCGAACCGCTAGACCTTAAGGTTTGCAGCCCGATTCGTAACCACTACGCTACAAGACCCTTAATACCACCTCCCAGGTAATCACTGCCTTAAGTGCAAGGGCTTCTTTAGAGCAGATAATGAAATTAGTTGTCTTAGTTTCCTCATCTCAAGTGGCCACCCATGTTAATAATGACGGTCCAAGTTTGTATGTCATGAGAATTCCCATATGTTGCTGTATTCGATGCTCACCTGTTGTTTCACCCTTTGTAAAACTTGTTGTTTTCTATAGCTTAAGCTTCTTTGGATCCAAGGAACAATGCCCAGGATCAAAGTAAGTATTTCCATTTGAAGCAAATTTCATGAAATCTGAAAATAAGAGTGGGAAATGATAGTATGGATCTACTGACCCAAACAAATTGAAGTCGGTTTAGTAATTAAGTCTCAAATGAGGAAGTTTATAAATTAGCTAAAATGACTTATGGTCCTAGAATGTTAAACCCACCCAGATAGTTATCTCAGAAATTAAGCAGCAGAGACCCTAAAGGTAAAATGTTTAAGGAAATTTATTGATTTATTGTTTCCTTTTCCCGAAGAATGCCATTTTGATGTTAAAGTAGATTAAGTGTACATCCAAATGTAACATAGCCTATATAATGTGCCTGCTCTTCGTAATGGACATCATGGTCTTGAGAAATTATTCTCTCTGTCCTCCAAACTGCTGGCTTTTTGTTAATAAAGTTTGGATTGGGGGGGGGGGAGTGGAGACTACAGCATAATGTTACACCTAAGATATTGACATTGATAAAAATCCATGGATCTTATTCAGATTTCCCCCTTTTGCTTGCGGTCCCTGTGTGTTTATATGTATTACAGTCTATATAATTAATTACTTGTGTAGATTTACTACCACCACAGCTAAAGACATGGGACGCCACCAGGATCCCTGATGTTGTCTTTTCATATTCACAACCACCTGCTTCCTAATCCACCTCTTTCTTCCTCCCTCTCCACCTGAAAACTGCTAGCCCATTCTGCACTTATAAAATTTTATCATCTAAAGACTTTTGTTTTATCTTATATCTCTTTGACCTTTTCGGAATTTTATTTTGTGTGTTTGTCTATCAGCTAGTTGAAGAAAACAGAAACAAATCCCCAATTTATAAGTATAGTTGAAGACAGTGCTTTCCACAGTGAGCCCTATGCAGCAAGGATACAAACAACTGGACAAATGAAGAATTTGGTCCCAGAACTCTGAGCTTCAGATGAGGGGATAGAGGAGAGGATCAAGTGTTTACTGGGAAGGAGAAGTGAGCAGACTCAGCAAGAGAGAAGGTGACCAGTGAGCTGTGGCAGTTGATAGAACCTGCCGCAGCCATCTCGAGTGTTTGTGAGAGGCTTCAGAGATAAGAAAACAAACATTGCAGAAACCTACCTGTGACTTGCAGAGACAAAGGTGTGATTTTGTTTTTCCCCTCTGGTTCCCCACACTCTCCAGGTAACCAGAGACAAGGCTGGCCTTCACCAATGTGCATCCCCAGGGAAGCTCCCACTTTCCAAGATTCAGAGTTAGATTTGCACCCTATTGAAATGGGAGGAGCTATCCATAGTATCTCCCTGCTTCAAATCTGCAAAGTTGGCCCTGACTGGAAAAAAATAAACAAACCAATAAAATTTTTTAATAAAATAAAATAAACAAAAGACTGATTACCTGGTTGGGCCAGACATGTATACACTAGGACCATCTTGAGCTTTCTCAGGCAGCTATGAAAGACTTCCCACTTATTGCTGGAGAGAAAGCAGCAACCAGATTTTGCTTTTGTTTATTTTTTTCTTCTTTCTTCATTGCTATTTTATTTGTTCACAGTTGTTTGTTTGTTTACTTTCCTCCTCTCTTATGGGTGTGTTTTCTCTTCTTGCCTCACCCAGGAGACATCAGCTGCAACCATACAGCCTAGCCACAGTCATACCCTCTTCAGTCCCAGCAATTGGTCTAAGAGTCAATACCAGCTGATATGCACAGGATCAATGACAACAACTTACATCAGCTAAATCCACCCTGAACTGAACTGCACAAACAGTGCACAGAGGACAGCACACAAGCTCATCTCTTCATCACACCCACAAGGAAGCAGTTGATGAGTGTCTAAGAATACACCAACATACATTCATCGACTTAATACAAATACAAAAACACCACAATGCCTCCAAAGTAGCAGAAATTTCATTTCACCTGAAGAAACAAGAAAGAGTAGCTCAAACAGAAAATGAAGAGGCAGAGCTAGAAAATGTTTTTGAGGAAAAGGAAACACTGGAACTATCTGAAAAAGAATTCAAGAGAATGTTATTTAGGTACATCCAAAGTAGTCTGACAGAAAGTTCTAGGAAAACAAGGAAGAATTCAGAAGAGTGCTCTAGGAACAATCAAACAAAATAGATAAAGAATTGGATACAATACAAAACCTTCCAACAGAAATCTAGATTTTAATACTAAGATATCAGAAATGGACATTACATTTAAAAGGCAAAGGAGTATATGTGAATCCATAGAAGCTAGAATTAATGAGCTAGAAGATAAATCTCTCGATACTAGTAAACTAGAAGAACAATCAGAAAAAAGAATGAAAGAATCTGAAGAAAGTCTAAGATTCATGTTGGACAACATGAGAAGGAATAACCTATGGTGATCAGAATTTCAGAACAGGAAGTGACAAAGAAAACCAGAAAAAAGATTATTGAAGAACTGCTGTAAGAAAAATGTCCTAACATTCTTGGAAGGTGAAAAGATAAACATTCAAGAAGCTGAACGAACACCAAACAGGATAGCCCCCAAAAGAAAATCATCATGACATATCCTAATCAAACTCTCCAAAATCAAAGACTAGGAAAGAATCCTAAAAGCAGTTCAGGAAAAACAAAATATTAACTACAAAGGAAAACCAATAAAGTTAAGCTCTGATTTATTTATTTTCTTTATATTGCAAACTATGTAGGCAAGAAGACAATGGGAAGACATTTACAAAACTCTGAAATAAAAAAAACCTTCCAACTAAGAATCATATACCCAGCAAAACAGTCCCTCAAATAGGGCAGGCAGTGAAATTAGAATATTTCCAGAATAGAAATGAAGAAATGAAAGAAATTTGTTAAAAAAAAAAAAAAAAAGCCAATATTTAAAAATACTAATGGAAGTCCTTTGGACTGAGAGCCAACAACAGCAGACAACAATGAGAGACTGACATACATGGCAGCACCTCCCCCACAAAAATACTATCCAGATATAGAAGAATCCAGAGTAAAAAAAAAAAAAAAAAAAAAAAACAAGATTGAAAATAGAGAATCAGAGATATAATCTATTATGAAAACAACTACAAAACAAAAAGAGGGAGAAGTATAGTTACATAATTCCAAATGGTGAAAAAGTCAAGAGAATTTCAAGGTAAAACAGACTGTTTTAAAATGGGGAATAAATGAATAGATTACAAGGTAACCTCAAAGAAACTTAATACACCTTCATGTCAAATCAAGAAAAGGAAAATACATGAAGATTTGGTAAGCATTAAAACTGTGAAGAAATTGACAAGAAAAATAACAAAAAACAAACTCAGCATGGGAAAACATGCGGAACAAAGAAACATCAGCACCACAAAACACACACAGCAAAATGAGCGTACTCAATTCATACCTATTGATAATTACACTGAACATCAATGGGTTAAATGCACCTGTCAAGAGACAGAGAGTAGCAGAATGGGTAAGAAAACAGGATTCTTCAATATACTGTCTACAAGATACATCTTACACACAAAGACAAATGTAGATTAAAAATTAAAGGATGGAAAAATATATCAAGCTAATGGCAATCAAAAATGAGTAGTATTAATTTTTAATAAAATAGACCTTATGTAAAAAACAAAAAAAACCAGCATAAGAGACAAAGAAGGACATTCATTAAATGGGGAAACGATAGTCTCTTCAACAAATGGTGCTGACAAAACTGGGAATCCATTTGCAGAAGAATGAAACAATATATCTCACACCATATACAAAAGCAATTTCAACATGGATTAGAGACCTAAATGTAAAACCTAGAACTATAAAGAGCATCAATGAAAAAATAGGGTCTCTAATACATGGCATGATAAACTATCAAACATTACAAAAAAACACAATTAGTAGAAGACAAAATAGATGAATGGAACCTCCTAAAAATTAGAAATTTATGTATATCAACAGATTTCTCCAAAAGAGTAAAAAGGGAGCCTACAGACTGGAATTTTTTTTTTGCAATAACGTACAGACAAGGAACTAATATCTAAAATTTATAGAAAAAAAAATACAAGAAAAAGACAAACAACCCAATTAAAAAAAAAAAAAGAAAAAAGGGCATTGGACATGAACAGACACTTCACCAGGAAGACATTCAGGCAGCCAACAAACATATAAAGAAATGTTCACAATCATTAGCCATTGTTGTTGTTAAGT
>NW_006408559.1:1065902-1071778 GCF_000296735.1 Chrysochloris asiatica
ATTAGCCATTGTTGTTGTTGTTGTTAAGTACCATTGAGTCTATTCTGACCCATAGCGACACTGTACAGGGTTTCCAAGGAACAGCTGGTGAGCTTGAACCTAGAGACATGCAAATCAAAATAACAATGAGATATCATCTCACACCAGCATTAACAGCGAAGTTAAAACAAAAAACGGAAAACAGAAAACAACGAGTGCTGGCGAGGGTATGGAGAAACTGGGACCCTCCTACATTGTTGGTGGGACTGTAAAATGGTTCAACCATTCTGGAAAACAATAAGGTGCTTCCTCAGAAAATTGGTAGTAGAAATACCTATGACCCAGCAATCCCTGTACTTCATATATATCCACAAGAAATAGAACCAAGTGGATATATACACACCAATGTTCATCACAGCACTATCACAATACCCAAAAGATGGAGACAGCTTGAGTACCCATCAATGAAAGAATGGATAAACAAACTTTTGTACATACACACAATGGAATATACTATACAATGTTGAAGAATAATGATGAATCTATAAAACACCTCATAACATGGATGAACTTGGAGGAACACTGAGTGAAATTAGTCAATCAGAAAAGGATAAATATTATATGAGGCCATTGTTGTAAAAGCTTAAGAAAAGGTTTCCATGCTAGAAAACACATTCTTTGATGGAGGGGTGGGAAGGAGAGGAGAGTAATTCTCTGACTAGAGGATAGACACATGTTAGCTTGGATGATGATGAGGTCAATCTACAAGAAGAAGGAGGGTGGCAGAAGAATAATGAAGATAGGTAAAGACACAGGAGATGCTCCTTGGGCTAAGGGGACAGAGGTAAATAGTGATATATATGCAACCCTGAAACAATAGTGTTCTGTGTGTAGATACATGGATTGAAATGTAGGCTGAATGGGTAGGTGAGGAATGTATATATATATATATATATACATATATATCCCACAAATATCTAAAGGTTTGAAAGAGGATATTTGTACATGAATATACCTTTCCTGAGAACACTCTATGAATGTGGTAGAGCATAAAGTGGGCAAGATGAAGAAAACTTCCTAGATGTGATCAAACATCTTAAGACAATGAGTTTATGGGCCTGGGGCCTCAGGACCATAGTCTCAGGGGACACTATAGTCAATTGACATGACATAGTTCACAAAGACAATGTTCTACATCTTGCTTAAGTGCGTAGCATCTGGGATCTTGAAAACACGTGAGCCGTCACTTAAGATGGAGCTATTGGTCTCTCCATGTGTGAAAGAAAGAAGAGTGTTAAGAATCGAAGAGGCTTGGAATCAATTAGCCCAATGGACTTATGGGACATGTGAACATCAGTCTCTGAGACCAGAAGGACTAGATGGTGCCCAGCTACCACTACCAACCACCCGGAAAGGGATCACATTAGAGGGCCCCAGATAGAGTGGGAAAAACATGTGGGGAAAAAACCCTCAAAATTAAAAAAAAAAGAGACGGGGTTTACTGGTAAGAAAGAGATAGGAAGAACCTGAGATTATGGTCCTCAATCACCTTTTAGTTCTGGAAGGATCTCACCCTAGTGGTCCAAATTTCAGCCACCCAGTAGATAAGTTTATAGTAGATAAAGGGATAACAACACTAGTAAGGTATGCTCACCATGGATGGTGAATCATTGAAAATCAAAAGGGCAACATTTTCCTAAGGACAAAGTTGAGATGGGATAGGAAGCATGTGGAATGCAAATGGGAATCACAGGGAAGAAGCCGGATAACTTGTTGCATGGAGGGGATTATAAACATTGAAATGAAACAAAGTGTATGATTGTTGAATGTAAAGCTGATGATCTTGTGAACTAAATCTTCATTCAGTTCACAATAAAAAAAATCTGATTTGTAGATGTCCCTGGGGAAATCTTTGCAAATTGGAAACTTATCTCCTCACTCCTACAAGTGCCCTCAAGCAAAGACAATTTTCTTTCTTTTGGTCACCAGACTGTGCCCAAATTAGTGGAAGCTAATTAAGTCCTACATTCTAAGCAGTATGGTGCCACACCATTGTGATGTAGTCTTTTGAATGTATACACACAAGGTGTTTGAATTTTAATAGTCTAACCATGTTGGATTTATATAATTTGGAAGAACTAGTGGTTTCTGGAATATGGGGTCCTTGTTCATCGATGCCTGGCTGCTTGTGAAAGTTATTGTTGAGAAGCAAGCCTAAGACTCAGTGGCTTAAAACAACAAGCAGTTTTATAGTTCATGATTCTGAGAGTCAGGTACTTAAATTGGGCTTATCGGGGAGCGCTTGTCTCTACTGGACTAGTATCGGAGGACCCACAATGGCTTTACTCACTAGTCTGGTACTTCAGCTAAGGAGCTGAAACAGCTCGAGGCTGGCTTGGCTCTTTTCTTTCTCCAGCAGAGATTTCTCCATGTAGTGACACAGGAATCCAAGAAAAGCTAAAGGCAGCGGCTGCCAGTTTACTTAAGCACTGAAAACTAGTACAGTGTCGCATCGCCCACATTGTGTTGATAGAAGCAAGTCACAAGGCCAGTCCAAGTTCAAGGACAGAGGACATGGACTCCTCTGTTGATGGGAAGGAGCAGCATGCAGGTAGAGGGATAGGGGAATTGTTGGGGGGGAAACATTAAAGACAGTCATTCTCAGCCACTGTCATGGATTGAATTGTGCCCTCCAAAATACGTGTTGAAATTCTAATCCTTTGATCTGCTCTGGTAAAGATTACAGCCCAGGACACTGTCTGCTCTGTCCTTTAGGGTTTGTGTGAGTCAGAATGGGTGGAACAACACACAGTAATAACAATCCCATTTGGGAATAAGGCTTCCTTTGTTATGTTAAGAAGCCATGTCAGTGTCTCTGTTATTAGATGCTGTGGAGTCAGTTCCAGCCCATAGTGACCCTGTGCACAATAGAACGAAACACTGGCGGTCCTGCACCACCCTCACAGTCGTTGCTATATTTGAAACGATTTGATAGACCCACAGCCACTGTGTCTATCCATCTTATTGAGGGTCTTCCTCTTTTTTGCTCACTCTCAACTTTATTAAGCATGATGTACTTCTTCAAGGACTGGCCCCGCCTGACAACATGTCCAAAGTAGATGAGATGAAATCTCACCATTCTGATTTCTAAGGAGTATTTGGTGTACTTCTAAGACATATGCTCACTCTTCTAGAAGTCCATGATATATTCAATGTTCTTCACCAATATCATAATTCAAAGGATCAACTCTTCTTTGGTCTTCCTAGTTCTTTGTCCAGCTTTCACATGCATATGAAGCCATTGAAAATATCAAAGCTTTGGTCAGGCATACCTAGTCCTCAAAGTGGCATCCTTTAGCACTTTAAAGAGTTTTTTTGCAAGAGAGTTGCCCAGTGTGATTTCTTGACTTGTCCATGAGCATTGATTGTGGATCCAAGTAAAATGAAATCTTTGGCCACTTCAATCTTTTCTCCTATTATCATGATGTGGCTCATTGGTCCAGTTGTGAGGATTTGTGTTTTCTTTATGTTGAAGTGTAATCTATAATGAAGGCTGTATTCTTTGATCTTCATCAGTAAATACTTCAAGTCCTTTTCACTTTCAGCAAGCAAGGTTGTGTCATCTGTATGTCTTAGGTTGTTAATGAGTCTTCCTCCAATTCTGATGCCATATTCTTTTTCCTTCATGTATTCCAGTTTCTTGAATTATTTGCTCAGTATACAGATTGAATAAGTATGAATGAGAGGGTACAATTCTGACACACACCTTTCCTGATTTTAAATCACACAGTATTTCCTTGTTCTGTTTGAACAAGGTCTCTTGGTCTATGTACAGATTTCATGAGAACAATTATGTGTTCTGGAATTCCTATTGTTAGCAATGTTACCCATAATTCATTATGATTCACACAGCCGAAAGCCTTTGCATAGTCAATAAAACACAGGTAAACATCTTTCTGGTATTCTCTGCTTTCAGCCAATGGCATCTTTGTTGTGCATCTTCTCCTGACTCTGACTTGAATTTCTGAGGGTTCCCTGCCAGTGTACTGCTGCAATTGCTTTTGAATTATTGTTGTTCGGTGTTGTTAGGTTCTGAATCATAGCACAACAGAAAGAAACACTGCCTGGTTCGGCACCATCCTCACAATAGTTGTTATGTCTAAGCAACCATTCACGGTTGCTTAACCGTGTCAATCCATCTCATTGGAGGTCTTCCTCGTTTTTAACACTCTTCCAAGCATGAAGTCTTTTTCCAGGGAGTCCTGGTGTGGCGCTGTGGGCTAATGTGTCAGACTGCAAAGTCGTTTGAACTGCAAGGTCAATGGTTCAAGGTCACCATCTGCTCCTTGGAAACCCTATACAGGGTAGCTATGGGTCAGAATCAACTTGACAGCACTTAACAACAACAACAAAGTCCTTCCTGATAACATGTCAAGAGTACACAAGACCAAGTTTCATCATCCTCACTTCTAAGGGGCATTCTGGCTGTACAGATGTATTTTTTTTATTCTTCTGTCCATCCATGGTACTTTTATTTTTCTTTGCCAACACCATAATTCAAAGGCATAAATTCTTCAATTTTTCTTATTCATTGTCCAGCTTCCATTCATATGGGACCACTGAAAATCTCATAGATTGGGTCAGACGCACCTTGATTCTCAAACTGACATGTTTGCTGGTGAACACTTTAAAAGTCTTGTGCAACAGATTTGCCCAATGCAGTTCATCATTTGGTTTCCTGACTGCTGCTTTCTATGAAAGTTGATTAGGGATCCAAGTAAAATGAAATTCTTGACAACTTTAATTTTTCTCCATCACGATGTTGTTTATTGATCTAGTTGTGAGGATTTTTGTATTCTTTACACTGAGTTATAGTTCATACTGAAGGCTGTATTCTTGCTCTTTATCAGCAATTGCTTCAAGTCCTTTTTGCTTTCAGCAAGCAAGGATGTACCATTTGCATATCAAAGGTTGTTAGTGAGCCTTCCTCCAGTCCTGACGCTGTGTTCTTCTTCATATAGTCCAGCTTCTCAGATTATTTGTTCAGGATACAGATTAAATAACTATGGTGAAAAGGAGCAACCCTTATACATACCTTTCCTGATTTTAAACCACACAGTATCCACTTGTTCTGCTTGAACAACTGCCTCTTGTTCTGCGTACAGGTTCTAATATGCACAATACTATCCATAATTTGTTATGATCCACACAATCGAATGCCTTTGCATAGTCAGTACAACACAAGTAAACATCTTGCTTTCCGTCAAACTCCTTCTCATGTCAGCAGTGATATCCGTCATTCTACATCCTCTTCTGAATCTAACTTGAATTTCCGGCAGTTTCCCATCGAAGTGTTGCTGCCGATATTTTTAATTACCTTCAGCAAAATTTTACTTATGTGTAATGATAATGATATTGTTCGATAACTTCTGCATTCTTCAGGGTCTCTTTTCTTTGTAATGGATACAAATATGACTCTCTTCCAGTTGGTTGGCCAGGTAACTGTCTTCCAAATTTCTTGACATAGCTGAGTGAGTGCTAAGCCCTACAACGTTCAATAGACTCCTGTGAACCCTGGTGAAGACCTGGTTGGCCAGCAGTGTGGCAAGTCCAGGGGACTCTTGGGCCCAGAGTCAGTGACATAGCCACAGAGGACTAGAGTGGAGCGTGAAACATCCAGCTGATAAGAAGAGAGGGCATATACATAAGAAAACATACTTTTTCAGATAATACCCACTTGACCTGGCTTCAATGACTGGATGATCAGAGCTCAACTAGAAGAAGAAAGAAGAGGAAAAAAAAGAGTAATCTGATGCAATTTGATGAACCTGACCTACACCTATAGATGCAGTAGCTCAAAAGAGGGAACAAATCTTTACAGCAAGGATCATTCCCAC
>NW_006408559.1:1071975-1098837 GCF_000296735.1 Chrysochloris asiatica
TTACCAGGACTGATTGTGAGCACTGGAAATGTAAAGGTAGATTTTTGTAGCAAGGAGGGGAGTGATTAACTTTGCAGTCTAGGAGCGGAGGTCCCTGTGGAGAAAAGCAACCTACTTCCAAAAATCAGCCTGTGATCTGGAACTGTGGACCCCAATCAATGCTGAGAATGGTATACGACCAGGCAGGGAACGAGACCCTACCCAGAGAAGCAGTGATGCCAGAGATGGAGGAAGAGATGATGATGTGGAGAGATGGAGTGGCTGGGGACTCTAGACCCAGCTGTGTGCTGATGACTGGGAGTGGGGGGCAGGCTTGCAGGGTATACCCTTTGATTGGTTGATGATGCATGGAGGGGATTATAACCATGGCAATGAAACAATATACGATAAGATGAATGTAAAACTAATGTTCTCCCATGTAAAGTATCACATAATTCACAATCAAACATTAACAACAAAAAACAACGATATAGGGGTTCTGAGGAGTGACTGGTGCATTTGAACTGCCAACCCTTCTCCACATTAAAAAGTTGGTCAGACCCTTAGAGGTTTCAGGATTATTACCAATTTTCCGTAAAGCCTGGTGAAAACCATACATTTCTTCTCAATAGGGTTCTTAGAATATCTGAAATGTCAACTCATTGAATTTTGAGAAGAATTATTTAAATTCCATTTAGGCTTCTTAAGAAAGCACTTCTTTCAATATTGGACTCAGATGGTTAAGGCTCAACTATTAGCTGAAAAGTTGGCAGGTTGAATCCACCCAGAAGTGCCTCAGAAGCCAGGCCTAGTGATCTCCTCCTGAAAGAAAGGTCACAGCCCTGAAGACCTTAAGGAGCAGAGTTACGCTGCACACGTGGGGTCACCAGGAGTCTCCATGAGTTGGAATTGACACGGCAGCAATGAATAAAGGGACCTCCTAATGAAGATTCGTACCCAGGAGATAAGGGGACTTCTTACTGTGGACAGCGCTGTTCATGTATACTGGTTTCTAGGATCAGAGGGGGACTTTCCTTTCCTGGCTTGGAAAAGTTAGGCGATCTGCAGGCATCTTGGGTCCACCACTTCCTGGGTGATTCACTAATCCATCCAAAACCCAAACATTCTGCAGTGATGAGCCCAGGTACAAAAACATCAACAGTCACATGCCCCTTGACTAAGAGGCCTGAATCAAGAGGCCACAAAAGACCCACACCCAAGCCCAGATTCTCCCGGGCACCTGGAGTCACGAAGCAGGCTCCGAGCCATCACCAGGTGCAAAGGTTCCTAGTGTATACACTCCTGCCTCAATGTACACACACCTGTCCTAATATACACACTCAGAGCCCTCTGGGAGGCCCACATGCAAGTATGCACCAGGTTCATTATTTTGATTAACCCTCTTCTGAGTTGCGTCCAGGCTGGAATTGAATGTGTTTTTCCCCTTAAAACCACAGGTGTATAAAGTGAATAGTAACTTCCGTGAAGAATGTACCCCTCAAAACAATCAACCAGAGGATACCAAAACAAAGCTCAGACATCCGGAAGGCTCAGGCAGGAAGGCTGATGGATATGGGGAGCCGAGGGAAACAGTGGAATGAGTGTTGGTATTAAGATGGTAGTGATTAGAAATAAAGTTGATAAAGCCCTTTTATTTGGGAAGAATGTAGATTAAATTTAGATTTTTAAGTCTTCATATTAAAAAATGTTAGCCTTCATATTAAAAGTTTAGTCGTACTAGACAATTAAGACATGCACCAGGCCTATTTTGTATTGGTTTCTCTACTATCACTCCTCCCCTACTATAATGTAGCCCCTTGAGGGCAAAGACTTGGCCTGTTGAATCAATTATTCCATATTTAAATTCAGACCCATGGCTGACATGTAGTAGGTGCTCAACAAACATTTGCGGAATGAAAGAATATTATTTTTATATAATTGAAATACTTTATGATATATTTTAAAAGTACAGCTGTCCAATGAGACTATGTGTGTATATTTGTTGTACAAAAACATTTTAGTATTCACCATCTCCAGGGGATATAATTATGCATTTTTTTGTTTTCTAAAATTTCTTCCACGTAAATCTGTTAATATTACAATCTGAGAAAACATCAGTAACATTTTAGAGTAACATTTTATAAATTAATTACTTGAGCAATATTTTGACAACAGATATACAATGAGGGGAAGACAGCCAAGTGAGTTTAGATGGAGAAATTGGGTCAGAAGTCAGGAGCATGCATCTCATGGGAGGTATGAGTGGAGTGAGAAGCATTTGCAGGCACCAGAAGACAGTGCCCTATGGAAGGCAGGGCCCGCCTGAAAGATGGGCAGAGGGCACCCACTGTCTGGGGGAGTCACTTTTCCAGGTCTCAGCTTTTCCACCTGTGAAATGAGCCGAGGGCTTTCTGCCTCTGAGATATGTAGTTCCAGAACATGTTGTAGGCACAGCTGACCCCTGCCCCACTGGGAAAGGCTTGGTGATAGTTTTGAAAACATATGTGACATGTAAACTAACCATGTTGTGTAGAGTCTTCTGACCTATGTTGTTGTTAAGTGTCGTCGAGTCAGTTCCAACTCATAGTGACCTTGTATAGGGTTTCTGAGGAGCAGCTGGTGGGTTTGAACCATCAACCTTGAGGTTTGAAATCCTGTGCTGATCCTATAACACCACATCAGGAATTCATATTCTGATCTATGTTGTTGTTAAGTGCTGTCGAATCGATTCCGACCCAGAGCGACCCTGTATAGGGTTTCCAAGGAGCAGCTGGTAAGCTTGAACCACCGACCTTGTAGTTCAAATGACTTTGCAGTCTGATGCATTAGCCCACAGAGCCACACCAGGACTCCCATGTGACCTATTGTTGTTGTTAGGTGCCATCGTTGCTATAGCAACCCCAATAATAGAGTTGAATGCCCCACAAGGTTTTCTTGGCTGTAATCTTTATAGAAGCAGATTGCCAAGTCTTTCTTCCACAGAGCTACTGAGTGGATTCAAACTATCAACCTTTAGGTTATCAGCCAAGTGCTTAACTATTTGCACCACCAGGGATCTTTTCATGCATGATAAATATATGAGGCATTGCTAGTTCCACAGTAGAATTCTCACCTTTCATGAAAGAGACCCGGGTTCAATTCCCAGCCAATGCACCTCACACACAAAAATTACCCATCTGTCACTGGAGCTATCTGTGTTGCTATGATACTGAAGGCGCTTCTAGACAAAGATCAAGAAGAAAGGCGACCTACTTCCAAAAATCAGCCTATGATCTGGGACTGTTGGTCCCCAATCAATGATAGGAATGGTGCACGAACAGGCAGCATTGGCCTCCATTGTGCATGGGGTCATCATACTCAGGGCCAATGTGAAGGTAGCTAACAATAACACAACACACACACACACATATGACTCTGGACTGACAGGATATACTCTTTTGTTTTGTTGTTGTTGTTAAATGCCTTTGAGTTGGTTTCGACTCATAGCGACCCTGTACAGGATTTCCAAGGAGTGACTGGTGAATTTGAACTACCGACCTTGTGATTCAAAATGACCTTGCAGTGCAGAGCATTAACCCACAGCGCCACACCAGGCTTGAGCCCATTATTTTTTTGTTTGTTTGTTTGAGCCCATTGTTTGGTTTTAACAAACAAATTTATTTTCTTATTGTTTCAAATCAAACACATTGTCATCAAGTCGATTCTGACTCATAGTGAGTGACCCATAGGTCAGAACAAAACTCTCCCATCCGGTTTCAGAGGCTGTGAATCTTCATAGGTGCAGATAATCTGATCTTTCTCCCTCAGAGTGGCTCATGATTTGGAACGTCTGACTTTGTGGTTAACACCCCAACACATAATCTACCAGGACTCCATTCTCACAATTTGTTGTGTTGTTGTTTGGTGCCATAGGGTCAGCTCTGACTCATAATGACCCCTATGCACAACAGAGCAAGATGCTGCCTGGTCTTGTACCATACTCACAATGGTTGTTATGTCTGAGCCCACTGTTGCACTGTGCCATTCCATCTCATTAGGGGTCTTCCTCTTTTTCGCCAACCCTCCACTTGACCTAGCTTGATATCCTTCTCCAGGGACTGATCCCTCCTGATAATCTGTCTGAATTTGAGAGACGAAATCTGGCCTCCCTGACTTTGAAGGAGCATTCTGGCTGTACTTCTTCCATCGCAGAGTTGTTTGTTCTTCTAGCAGTCCATGGTCCTTTTCCTATTCTCCAACATCATAACTCAAATGCATCAATTTTTCTACCATCTTCCTTATTCACTGTCCAACTTTCACATGCACATGAGGCGATTGAAAATACCATGGTCAAGCATACTTTAGTCCTCAAAGTGACATCTTTACTATTTAAGACTTTGAAGAGGTCTTTTGTAGCAGATTTGCCTGATTTGCAGTATGTCATTTGATTTCTTGACTACTGTTTCCATGAGTATTATTGGTAGATGCAAGCAATATAAAGTGTTTGACAGCTTCCATCTTTTCTTCATTTATCATTATGCTATTTATTGGTCTAGCGAGGATTCTTCGTTTTTGTTTTTCACATTGAGGTGCAATATATACTGAAGGTCTAGTCTTTGGTCTTCACCAGTATTTTAAGTCCTCTTCACTTAACAGCAAGCAAAGTTGTGTGATCTGCATATCTCAGGTTGTTAATAAGTCTTCCTCCAATTCTTATGTCATGTTGTTTTTCATACAAACCAATTTCTTGGATTATCTGATCAGCATATGGATTAAGTAAGTATGGTGAAAGGATACAACCTTAGCACCCACCTTTCCTGATTTAAAATAATTCAGTATCACCTTGTTCTGTTTGAACAACTTCCTCTTGGTCAGTGTACAGGTTTCTCATGAGCACAATTACGTATTCTCAAATACCCATTCTTTGCAATGTTATCTATAGTTTGTTTTGAACCACATAATCTAATGCCTTTGCAGAGTCAATAAAGCACACGTAAGCATCTTTCTGACACTCTCAGCTTTCAGTCAATCCATCTGATTTAGCAATGGTATTCCTGGCTTGGATTTCTGGCAGCTTCCTGTCAATGTGTTGTTGCAAACATTTTTAAATTATTGTCAGCAAAATTTTACTTGCATGTGATATTAATAATATGATATTGTTTGATGATTATTGATGATATTAATAATATGATACTGTTTGATGAGTTATGCATTCTGTTGGGTCATCTTTCTTTTAAATGGGTGTAAATATCTCTTCCAATCAGTTGGGCAGATAGATGTCTTCCAAATTTCTTGGTGTAGATGAGTGAGTGCCTCCAGCAAATGACAGAAATACAGAGCCAGAAAATATAACACCAGAAATGGTATTGGAACTACCTGATAAAGAATTCAAAAGTTTGCTGGAGATCACATGATCGAATTTTGCAAGACCAATGACTTATTCACTGCAAATAGCTTTTTGAAACAACATATAAAATGACTGCACACATGAATCTCACCAGATGGAACACACAAGAATCAAATTGACTACATCTGTGAGAAGAGACAATGTTGTTGTTGTTGTCAGGTGCCATTGAGTCGGAATCGATTCATAGTGACCCCATGCACAGCAGAACAAAACAATGTCCGATCCTGGGCCAACCTCACTACCGCTGCCACACTTGAGTCCATCAATGATGCCACCTGGCCAATCCATCTCGTTAGGGGTCTTCCTCTTTTTCTCTGACCCTCCACCTTACCCAGCATGACATCCTTCTCCAGCGACTGTTCTCCTTGGACAATGTGTCCAAAGTATGAGAGACGAAGCTTAGCCATCTTGGCCTCCAAGGATCACTCTGGCTGCACTTCTTCCAAAACAAATCTATTGGTTCTTTTGGCAGTCCATGGCACTTTCAGTATTCTCCTCCAACACCACAACTCAAAGGCATCAATTCTTCTACGATTTTCCTTATTCACTGTCCAGCTTTCACATTCATATGAGGCTATTGAAAACACCATGGCCTGGGTCAGGCGCACCTTAGTCCTCAAGCTGACATCTCTGCTCTTCAATACTTTCAAAAGTTCCTGTGCAGCAGATTTGCCCGATGCAATACGTCGTCTGATCTCTTGACTGCTGCTTCCGCGAGTGTTGATAGAGGCAATAGAGAAGCTCAATGTCATCAGCCAAAACAAGGCCAGGGGCAGACTATAGAACAGACCATCAGTTACTCAGATGCAAGTTCAGGCTAAGGCTGAAGAAAATTAAAACAAGTCCACCAAAGACAAAGTATGACCTAGAACATATCCTACCTGAATTTAGAGATGATCTCAAGAGTTGACGCATTAGACACTAATGATTAAAGACTAGAAAAGTGAGAAGACATTGAGAACCTCACACAGGAAGAAAGCAAAAGATTATTTAAAAGATAGAAAAGACCAAAATGGGTGTCAGAAGAGACCCTGAAACTTGTTTTTGAGTGTCGAGAAGCTAAAGCAACTTCAGGAAATGAGGAGGTAAAAGAACTGAAGAGAAAATTTCAAAGGGCAGCTCAAGAAAACCAAGTCAAGTATTATAAGAAAATGTGCAGACCTGGAGTTAGGAAACCGAAAGGGAAAAACACAAGCTGAAAGAACTCGAGAAAAAAAATTCAAGCCTCAACTTGCAATATTGACACATTCTATGGGCAAAATATTGAATGACACTGGAATCATCAAAGGTAGGTAGAGGGAATACAGAGTCATTATACCAAAAAGAATTGGCTGATGCTTAACCATTTTCAGTGGTAGCATATGATCAAGAACCGATGGTACTGAAGGAAGAAGTCTGAGCTGCACTGAAGGCATTGGAGAAAAACAAGGCTCCAGGAATTGATGAAATACAAATAGAAAAGTTTCAATGAACTCTATAATACACAACTCTGCTGCAAAAGACCTCTGTAAAGTGTTAAAGAGCAAAGATGTCACTTTGAGGACTAAGATGTGCCTGGCCAAGACATGACATTTTCAGTCACTTCATATGCATGTGAAAGTTGCACAATGAATCCTCATTTGTATAGACGAATTGTGTAAACTGTAGTTGAATCGGTGCATTTGAATTATGGTGTTGGTAACGAATATTGAAAGTACTATGGACTGCCAGAAGAACAAACAAATCTGTCTTGGAAGGAGTACAGCCAGCATGCTACTTAGAAGAGAAGACAACAAGACTTCATCTCTTGTACTTTGGACATGTTGTCAGGAAGAACCAATCTCTAGAGAAGGATATTATGCCTGCTAAAGTGAAGGATCAACATAAAAAGAGGAAGACCCTCAGTGAGCTGAATTGTGGTGGCAACAATGGAGTCAGACATAACAATTGTACGGGTGGAGCAAGACCAGGCAATATTTTGTTCGATTGTGCATAAGGTCATAATGAGCTTGAACAGACTTAATGGCATCTAACTAACATAAGTTGACTATGCTAGAAGCAATTGGGTACAAACAGACCCATTCTTCAGTCTTTAAGAATGTGTAGGTCAGTTGGAACAGGTCATGCGGTTCTTATTTAGTCTTACTTCAGTGCAAGAAAAAGCTCGAAGTCTTGTCAATGATTTGAAAGTTGCATTTGACACAAGTGAAAGGGATTGTGGAGAATTTGTTGTGAGTAGGGGTTGATTCAATCTTTTTACACTGAGGGCAAATTTGCATAAAGTTGGGATTTTTTAAGCTTTTAATGTGAATTGAGTGATAGTTTACATGGGAGAACATTGGTTTTGCACTCATCCTATTTTGGTTCGTTGCAATGATTACAATCCCCTCCATGCATCATCATTCAACAGTGTTTGTTTCTATTCCCTCTGGTTTTTGTTTTGTTTTAAGTACACAAAAACACTCAGGAATATATAATTATTTAAACAACCCAAGGGCACATTCTGCAAGCCTGCCTCCTGGCCACCAGCACACAGCCTTTCTCTTTTCATGAGTCTAGAGTCCTCAGCGACTCTATCTCTCTATGTCATCATCTCTGCCTCCCTCTCTCATAAAAGGGATTTTGAGCTGAAACATTATTGCCTCACTCAAAGACAGCAGCCAACTATGTTACTTTGAATGTGTGTGATTTGCCACAGTCCTAGTAATTCAATCTCACACATCAGCTTCCTAAAAGGACTTACTCTTCCAAGTCTCTCATTCTCTTCTGGTTACTGTGACAAATCATTCAAATAGTAAAAATTCAGTTCTGTCCCTGTTTTGCTTCACTGGCTGTGACAGAACCAATCTGAATTGGTTTGAAGCCCTGCCTAAAGAGCAAGTAGGCATTGTCCATAAATCAGATATTTATAATATTCTAAATTGCTTCATTAAAAGATACTGTTATTGTTGTTAAGTAACATCAAATCAGTTCCAACTCATAATGACCCAGTATAGGGTTTCTAAGGCTCAGCTGGTGGATTTGAACTGCCAACCTTATGATTTAAAGTCCACTGCTGAGCCTACAGCACCACACCAGGAGTCCAAAAGATACTATAAAGCATACAAAAAATAAGTTATGATAATGAACTATTTTCCTACATCTGATGGTATAATTTAACCTAGATTACAATATTCCTTCAAATAAACTTTATTAATAAATTAATAAAGCATACATCAATTTCATAGCTCAAATATTTCCACAAATCAATGAAAGTAAGTTCATTCTGATAAAGATTTTATCAGAATGTCAAACAAAACAACCTTTCTAAGTAATTTAAGCCAGACATTATATAAATTGTATTTTATTTAAAGGAATGGGGTCTTAAAGTAACACTAGTAGTTCCAAAATGTGAGAGAAAAAGGAAAAACCTAGAGGGAACATGTGCGTAGCCAAGAATTAATGAGTTTATTTACACTGGTTAAATAATTGTTGTTAAATGCCGTCAAGTCAGTTCCAACTCATAGCGACCCTGTATAGGGTTTCTGAGGAGCAATTTGTGAGTTTGATCTGCGAATCTTGTGGTGCAAATTGACCTTGAGATTGAGTGCTTATCCTATGGCATTACACCAGGACTCCAGGTAAGTAATAGGTAACGGTAAAGATAAGGGAAAAAGGAAGGAATTTTGTTTTTCAAAATACCTAAGCCAACTTGCTTAACCACCACGCGTCTGTCAGTTTGTCATACAGGCGTACCGTGTGTTATATTGCACTTTGCTGATACGACACCTTTTACAAATTGAAGATTTGTGACAATTCTGTGCTGAACAATTCTATGGTTGCCATTTTTCCAACAGCATGTACTCACTTCATGTCTCTGTGTCACGTATTGATCATTCTTATAATATTTCTAACTTGTTCATAATTGCACACAATAAACTACAGTATAGTGTAAACGTAACTTCTATATGCACTGGGAAACCAAAAATTTCTTGCAACTCCCCTTATTGTGCTATTTGCTTTGCTATGGTAGTCTGTCACTGACCCCACAATATTTCCAACTTGTGCCTTGTGTTTTGTGTGGTGCTGCAATGCTGGAAGCCAGGCTACCAGTATTTCAAATGCCAGCAGAATCACCCAGGGTGGACAGGTTTCAGTGGAGTTTCCAGACTAAGACAGACTAGGAAAGGGGACTTGGCAATCTCTTCTGAAAAAATTTGCCAGTGAAAACCTTATAAATGGCACAAGAATGTTTATTTAGTGCTGAAAGATGAGCCTCTGAGTCTGGAAGATATTCGAAATATGACTTGGAAGTAGAGTTGACCTCCTCAAAGTAGAGTTGACCTTAGTTATGGGGATGGAATAAAGCTTTTGAAATCTTGATTTGCTGATGTGGCATGAATCAAAATGAGAAGAAATAGCTGTAAATATCCACTAATTATTGGAACCTACTGTTGCTACTATGGGCCATCAAGTTGGTTCCGATCCACAGCAATTCTATGTGCAACAGAGCAAAACCCCGCCCAGTCCTGTACCATTCTCACAATCGCTTCTACGCTTGAGCCCATTGCTGCTTGCCACTGTGCCAATCCATCTCATTGAGGGTCTCCCTCTTCTTCACTGACCCTTCACTTTACCAAGCATAATGTCCTTCTCTGGGGGCTGGTCCCTCTTGATAAATGTCCAAAATATGAGAGATGAAGTCTGGCCATTCTGGCTTCTAAGGAGTACTCTGGCTGTACTTCTTCCAATACAGATTTATTTGTTCTTCTGGTATTCCATGGTACTTTTAATATTCTTCTCCAACACCATAACTCAATGTATCAATTCTTTCAATGTCTATGAGGTTTTTGAAAATACCATGGATGAGATAAAGTACACATTAGTCCTCAAACAGATATGCTTTTGAACCCATTAAAGAGGTTTTGTGTAGCAGATTTGCCTAATGCATATGGCATTTGATTTCTTGGCTGCTGCTTCCTTCATGAGTGTTCATTGTGGATCCAAACAAAAAGAAGTCTTTGACAACTTCAATCTTTTCTCCATTTATCATGATATTATTTATTGGTTCAATTGTGAGGATTTGTGTTTTCTTTACATTGAATTGCAACCCATACTAAAGGCTGCAGTCTTTGATTTTCATCAGTAAATATTTTAAGTCCTCTTCACTTTCAGCCAGCAAGGTTGTATCATCTGCATATCGCAGGTTGTTAATGAGTCTTCCTCCAATCCTGATGCTAATTTTTCTTCATATAATCCAGTTTCTCAGATTATTTGCTCAGCATACAGATTGAATAAGTATGGTGAAAGAATACAACCGTAGTGTACACCTTTCCTAATTTTAAACCATTCGGTGTTTTCTTGTTCCGCTTAAACAGGGGTCTGTGTGCAGGTTCCTCATGAGCACAAATAAGTGTCCTGGAATGTTCATTCTCCACAATGTTGTCCATAGCTTGCCATGATCCACACAGTCTAAAGCCTTTGCATAGTCAGTGAAGCTCAGGTAAACATCTTCCTGGTATTCTCTGCTTTCCTTCAAGACCCATTTGACATCTGCAATGATATCTCTCATTCTATGTCCTTATCTGAATCTGGCTTGATCCTCTGGTTGTTGTTGTTAAGTACCGTGGAGTCAGTTCCAACTCATAGTAACCCTGCCCAGGGTTTCCAAGGCTGTAAATCTTTATGGGAGCAGAAAGCCTCATCTTTCTCCCATGGAATAGCAGGTAGTTTCAAACTGCCGACCTTGAGGTTAACAGCCCGATTTGTAACCACTACGCTTTTGACCCTCTGGTAGTTCCTGTCAATGTATTGTTGCAGCCATTTTTTAATTCTCTTTAACAAAATTTTACTTGCATGTGATAGTAATGACATTGTCCAATGATTCCTGCATTCCATTGGGACACCTCTCTTTGGAATGGGTACAAATATGCATCTTTCCCAATCAGTTGGCCAAGTAACTGTCTTCCAAATTTCTTGGCATAGATGAGTGTCTCTAGGGTTGCATCAGTTAGAATACAGAATGTGCAAATTATGATTCTAGGAAAATTGGAAGTTGTCAAACATGAAACGGAATGCATAACAATCAATGTCTAGGTATCAGTGAGCTGAAATAAACTGTTATTGGCCATTTTTAATCAGACAACCATGGTCTACTATGCCGAGCATTATAAATTGAACTTTGCCCCCATATACATGTCAACTTGGTTGAGCAACGATTCTCAGTGTCTAGGCAGTTCTGCAGTGATGTAATATGACAGCTCTGTGATGGTCCCGCACAGTGTGCTCTGATGTGATAGACCAATAAAAGGATTAATGGTAGGATACAATACCCCTTAATTCGATCACAGCCTTGATCTTATTTACAGGGTTTCCCTGGAGCATGTGTGGCCTGCAACACCTTTGACCTTACAAGAACTAAAAAGAGAGAGAAGTGAGTAGATGGAGAAGGGCCCACTACCACCAAGAAAGAACTGGGAGCACAGTGTGTTCTTGGGATCTGCTGCCCCTGCACTGAGAAACTCCAAGATCCAAGCAAAGACTGATGCCAAGACACATGGAGATCTCCAAGGGCCAGCAGGTTACAGGTGCCAGAAGGCGAGAAGGCTGTTCCCCTAGAGCAGACGGAGAGAGAAAGCCTACCCCTGGAGCCAACACTCTGAATTTAGACTTCTAGTCTCCTAAACTTCGAGAGAACAAAATTCTGTTTCTGGAAGCCCTCCCCTTGTGGTATTTGTTATCGCAGTATCAGATTATTAAGGCACCGGGAATGACAAACTGAAGAGAAACAGCATCTCATTTTTCATCAAAAAGGACATTTCAAGATCTATCCTGAAGTATAATGTGTGAAGGATAGAATGATGTCCATACACCTACAAGGAAGACCAGTTAATACAACCTTTATTCACTTTTATATACTAACAACTAATGCCAAAGATGAGGAATTAAATTTTTTTACCAACATCTGCAATCTGAAAATTGATCAGACATGTACTCGATGCATTGATAATTACTGGTGATTGGAATGTGGAAAGTTGGAATCAAAGCAAAAGGATGGAAAGTTTGAAAATTTGACCTTGGTGATAGAAAAGACACCAAGATCGCATGATAGAATTTTGCAGGAGCAATGATTTTATTCATTCAGATGCCTTTTTTCAGCAACAAAAATGATGACTAAACATGTAGCCCTCACTAGATAGAGCACACAGGAATCAAATTAACAATACTTATGGGAAGAGATAATGAAGATCATTATCATCAGTCAGAACAAGGCCAGGCACTGACTTCAGAATAACCACCAACTACTCATGTGCCAACTTTAGGTTGAAGATGAAAAAAGTGGCAACCAATCCATGAGAGTCAAAGGACAATCCTGAACATATCCCCCATGAATTAGAAACCATTTCAAAAATAGATTTGATACAATGAACACTAATGACCAAAGACGAGATGAGTTGTGGGATGATATCAAGGAAATGATCTATGAAGAAAGTGAAAGGTCATTAAAAAGACAGGCAAAAAGAAAAGACCAAAATGAATATCAGAAGAGACTCTGAAACTTGCTCTTGAGCACAGAGTAGTTAAAGCAAATGGAAGAAATGATGAAGTAAGAGCTGACCAGATTTCAACCGGAGGCTCTAGAATACAAAGTATTATCCTGAAATGTGAGGGCCCTGTAGTTAGGAAACCATAAGAGAAACACACTTGATATTTCTTAAGCTGAAAGAACTGAAGAAAAATTCAAGCCTCAACTTGTAATGTTGAAGGATTTTATGGTAAAATGTTGAACAATACAAGAGGTATAAAAAGAAGATAGAAGGAATACATAGTGTCACTATACCAAAAATAATTGGTCAAAGTTTAACCATTTCAGGAGGTAGCATATGGTTAGCAGCCCAACCTATAGCCCAATATACCACCAGGGCTTCTAATACAGTAAGTGGGGCTTATAAAATATGTTTTGATTGTTATAAATACAGGGATATTTTAATAAAATATAACACGTTTCTGCTGAAACACTACACAAGGAAGAAGTCCAAGCTGTGGTGATAAAGAAGGCTCCAGTAATTGACAGAATATTAATTGTTGTTGTTAGGTTCCATTGAGTCAGTACCGACTCATAGTGACCCTATGCACAACAGAATGAAACACTGCCCAGTCCTGGGCCAACCTCACAATTGTTGCTACAGTTGAGCCCACTGATGCTGCCATTTTGCTAATCCATCTCGCTAGGGGGTCTTCCTCTTTTCCTCTGATCCTCCACCTTACCAAACATGATGTCCTTCTCCAGTGACTGGTCCCTCCTGACAATACGTCCAAAGTATGAGAGATGAAGTTTGGCCATCCTGGCCTCCAAGGAGCACTCTGGCTGCACTTCTTCCAACACAGATCTGTTTGTTCTTTTGGCAGCCCATAGCAATTTTAGTATTCTCCTCCAACACCACAACTCAAAACCATCAATTCTTCTATGGTCTTACTTATTCACTGTCCAGCATTTTCATGCATATGAGGTTATTGAAAATACCATGGCTTGGGTCAGGTGCACCTTAGTCCTCAAGCTGACATCTTTGCTTTTCAACACTTTAAAAAAGCCTTGTGCAGCAGATTTGCCTAATGCAATACGTCGTTTGATTTCTTGACTGCTGCTTGCATGAGTGTTGTTGGTTGATCCAAGAAGAATGAAGTCCTTGACAACTTCAATCTTTTTTTCTGTTGATAAGAATGTTGTTTATTGGTCCAGTGGTGAGGAGTTTTGTTTTCTTTGTATTGAGATGTAATCCATACTGAAGACTGTGGTCTTTGATCTTCATCAGTAAGTATTTTAAGTCCTCTTCACTTTAGAATGTTTCAAAACAGACAAAGTTGGAGGCATCAATTCAATTCATCTATGCAAAAGTATTTGGAAGACCTGACCAACTGATGGAGAAAAGACCCAGATTTGTGTCCATTCCAAAGGTGATGTAACAGAATGTAGAAATTATCAAAAAGCATTATTAATCTCACACTCAAGTACAATTTTGCTGAAAATAATTTTTTTAAATGGTTACAGCAATACATTAACAGGAAGTTACCAGAAATTCAAGCCAGATAAAGTAGAGGACTTAGAATGAGGGTATCATTGCTGACATCGGGACTCTTGGTTGAAAGCAAAGAATACAAGACAGATGCTTGCCTGTGTTTTACTGACTATGCAAAGGCATTTGACTGTATGGATCATAGCAAAGAATGGGAATTCCAGAACACTTAATGGTGCTCATGCAGAACTTATACATAGACCAAGAGGCAGTTGTTCAAATAGAAAAAAGGAAAACTGTGTTTTTAAAATCAGAAAAGATGTGCATTAGGGTTGCAATTTTTCACCATGCATATTCAATCTGTATACTAAGCAAATAATCCAAGAAGCTGGAATACATGAAGAACTCAGTATCAGGATTGAAGGAACACTTATTAACAACCTGGGACATGCTTGCTGAAAGCAAAAAAAAAAAAAACTGATGAAGATCAAGACAACGGTCTTCAGTATGGATTGTTGTTGTTGTTGTTGTTATTAAGTGCCATTGAGTCGGTTCCGACTCATAACAACCCTGTATAGGGTTTCCAAGGAGCTGCTGGCAGGTTAGAATCACGGACCTTTTGGTTACCAGTCCAAAGCTTATCCTACAACACCACACCAGGACTCCTTCAGTATGGAGTACACTTCAACACAAAACAAAAATCCTCACAACTAGACCAATAAGCAACATCATCATAACTAGAGAAAAAATTGAAAGTGTCAAATATTTCATTTTACTTGGATCCACAATCGATGTCCATGGTGGTGGGTATGTGCCATGGAGTCGGTTCCGACTCATAGTGACCCTGTACAGGGTTTCCGAGGCTGTAAATCTTTACGGGAGCAGAAAGCCTTATCTTTCTCCCGCAGAACAGCTGGTAGTTTCGAACTGATGACCTTGCGGCTCGCAGCCCGATTCGTAACCACTAAGCTACCAGAGCTCCTTAATGTCCATGGAAGCAGCAGTAAAGAAATCAATCTATGCATTACACTGGGCAAATCTGCTGCAAAACATCTTTTAAAAGCAAAGATGTCACTTTGAAGACAAAGGTGCACCTATCCTAAAGCCAAGGTATTTTAAATCATCTCATATACATGTGAAAGGTGGGCAATGAATTAAAAAGGTCAAAGAAAAATCGATGCCTTTGAATTATGGTATTGGTGAAGAATATTGAATATATCATGAACTGGCTGAAGAACAAGCAAATCTGTCTTGGAAAAAGTACAACCAGAATGCTCCTAAGAAGACTTGGTCTCATGTACTTTGGACATATTATCAGAAAGGACCAATCCCTGGAGAAGGACATCATGCTTGGTAAAGAGAGGGTTAGCAAAACAGAGGAAGACCTTCACAAGATGAAACGATACAATGGCTGAAATGATGAGCTCGAACAGCAAAGAATGGCAGTTGGGGCAGATCTGGGCAGTGCTTTGCTTTGTTGTACATATGGTCGCTACGACAACAACAGGTATATGGATACATGTAAGTGGTGTTCGTGGTGATTGTGTGCCTTCAAGTCAGTTCCGATTCAGTGACCCTGAATATGGGTACCCGAGGCTGTAAATGTTTAACTAAGTAGAAAATCTCATCTTTCTCTTCCAAAGCGGCTGATATATTCAAACTGCTGACCTTGAGGTTAGCAGCCCAACCCCATAACCACTACAACACCAGGGTTCCTGATACAGGTGGTGTTAAGTGCATAGCGACCCTGAACAGGGTTTCTCAGGCTGTAAATCTTAACAGGAGCAGAAAGCCTCATCTTTCTCCCACGGAGCTGCTGGTAGTTTCAAACTGCTGACCTTGTGGTTCGCAGCCCAATTCGTAACCACTACGCTACCAGGGCTCCTTATAAGTGGGGCTTATAAAATGTTTTTGTTGTTACAACTACAGGGATGTTTCATTAAAATAAATTTCTGCTGAAACACTCCACAAAAATTTTATAGAGATTTTGGTGTCACCTCCTCTGATTGTGTCACCGGGTGAGGTTCACACCCCCATCCATCCCTGTGGTGACGTCACTGCCTGGTAGTGTGCCTTCAGAGTCCGAGCTGGTTCTAGTGACAGTTCCAGAGAAAGGTCACTGGGTCAAGCACATACAACAAAGAGGAATCTCTGGTATAACGTAAAAACATAGATTTCCGCAGGCTGACCAAGAAAGTTACTTGCAGACCGCCTGCCTACTGGCTGGCACGTCCCCTTCCAGTCGTGCCCAGACAGCTCCAGAGCTGGGAAAGTAGGGGAAAGGTTGTGGAGTAGCCAATTTGGCTCCTCCCTTTCCTGGAAGTTCAGCGTCTGGTAATCAGCAAAGCTGTAAGAGCTCCTGGTTCTCCCCTGTATCGCCCAGGTCTTTGATGAGCACTGTAACTGGGGTCCCAGAGTTCTGTGACCTCCCTGTGTCACCTGACCATCTTTATCCCGTTCCTCCTCACACACACACACACACACACACACACACACACACACCCTCAGGAGAAGCCACCAAAAGCGTTCTCTTCACAGAGTGGCTGTTCCTTTGATCTTCTGAGATCCCTCAAATGTGCTCTCACGTTTCCTTAGTGGGAGGGTGGGAAGTACAGCTTCCCAGCCCCCAAATCTGACTTCCTAGCTCCAGCTTTTTAGTTCAAGCTGAAAGCCTTCTTACAAATCATGATGTGGCCAATGTTTTCATCATGTTAGATGGGGAAACTGAGGCACAGGTGTAGTAAGGAGCAGAGTCTAGGGATAGCTAACCATTTCACAGTTCCTTAAGCAGCATGACAAACTCTCACAGGGAACAGGATTGAACAAGATGCACAAGAACCTCATCATTCCAGAAACATTGATGGAGAATTAAGCACTGGGGCTTGGATTAGAGTGTAGAGGTGGTGTCTGGAATCTTGGTTTCTTAAAGAAGTGAAACAAAGTCAGCCCAGGTTTCTTCAGTTCCTGAAATCGGGAACATATGGGGAATGGGGGGGGGGAGGGTCTGATAAAATTGGTACTTTGTTGAAACTTCTGGTGACTAAGCAAGCCATTGTCGCTGCTGCGGCTTCAACCAAGTCTTGGATCCTTGGAAAAGGTCAAGTCTGGTGAACTTTCCAGAAGGATGAGGCAGTAGCACTCAGGAGCCCTGGTGTGATGCTGTGGGCTAATGCGTCAGACTGCAAAGTCGTTTGAACTACAAGGTCGGTGATTCAAACTCACCAGCTGCTCTTTGGAAACCCTATACAGGGTCGCTATGGGTAGGAATTGACTCAACGGCACTTAACAACAACAGTCCCACTCATGGAACGCTTGTGGCGTTGTGGGTTAAGCATTCGGCTGCTAACCTTAAAGTTGGTATAGTACAACCCATCAACTGTTTAATGGGAGGGGGGCAGGATGAGCCTTTCTGCTTCCTTTATAGTCTCCAGAGCAATTCTACATTGTCCTTTAGGGTTTTTGTTGTTAAGTTCCGACTCATAGCGAGTCTGTATAGGGTTTCTGATGAGTGCTGGTGGGTTTGAACTGCCGGCCTTGTGGTTCGCAGTCTAGTACTGATCCTACAGAGTCCGTCCTATAGCGTTGTTGTTGTTGTCAGGTGCCAACAAGTCGGAACCGACTCATAGCGACCCCATGCACAGCAGAATGAAACAATGTCCGATCCTGGGCCAACCTCACTACCGCGGCCACACTTGAGTCCATCAATGATGCCACCTGGCCAATCCATCTCGTTATAGCGTTACTGAGTTGGAATTGACTCAATGGCAGTGGGAGGTTTTATTTTGGGGGTGAGTGGTGGTGGTAGTGGTTGAGTCCCACTCCAACCCTCACTGACTCAGAACCAACCACAGGGCTTGAGTGTGAGTATACAACTCCACAGCGCGATTCGCAGCCCCTGGGCGGGACCGCGTACGTGCGTCGAGGCGCATGGATGCGGGTTGCACTGCGCGTGCGCGCATCTCGGGGGCGGGTTCTCGTATAAATGGGCGGTGCGCGATCACTTTAGGACTGTGCTGAGTTGCGGGCTGTGTCTTTGTGTTCGGTTCGTGGCGTTGGTGGAGATCCGGTGCTACACGTTGGCCGCTTTCACTTCCGTCTCCTGCACAACCTGCTATTACTGCAAGCCGGCCACTCCGAGCCCTGTCCCCTCGAGGTAAGCGGCCCTATGGGATTTCCCGGCCTGAGATTATGGTCCCTGACTCCCTACCCCTCCGAGCTGCGTGCCCTATAGGCCGCATTCCTTCCCGGCTCGGCCCCTCGCTCCCCCTTGCCGCCCCTCTCGAGGTCCCCAGTCAACCCAGGCCCCATTTTCTCCAGGGAGAACCCTAACTAGGGTTCCGAGTCTGTGGGTCCACATAGCCCACCCTTTCGTGTGTGCTGAGCGTCCCTGCCTTGCCGTCCCCAAGCACCCTTAACATCTTCATGCCTATCTCGCCCCCAGACTAGAAGCTCCAGGAGGACATGGACTATCAATAAGATTTACCCTGCCCTAGAGCCTCCCAAGGTGGCCAACACATTGTAGGCACACGTTGTTGTTGTGAAGTGCCCTCGAGTCAGTTCCAACTCATAGCAACCCTGTATAGGGTTTCCGAGGAGCTTGAACCACCGACCTTGTGATTCATACGGATCTTGCAGTCCCGCGCAGTAACCCACAGCGCCATATATATATGTTTGTGGAATGAGTGAACTCGATCCTCACAGGTTTATTTTGAGTTTCAGAAAGTTTATGGTTAAAGAAATACACAGTGTTTAGGGGACGCAAAGCGTCTATTAATGGTGATGGTTGAACAACATGAGATTATAGAAATGGCAAATGTTCGGTTACCTATATACTTATTGTTATTAAGTGCCATCGAATCAGTCTTACTCACCGACCCTGAACCGGCTGGTGGGTTTGAACCACCGACCTTGTGGTTAGTAGTCCAGTGCTTATCCTACACAGGATTCTACATACTCATACTTCACACAATTAAAGGAATCCTGGTGTGGAGTTGTAGGATAAGCACTGGGCTGCTAATGGCATGGTCGGTGGTTCAAACTCAGCAGCCACTCCTTGGAAATCCTATACAGGTTCGTTGTGAGTCTGAGCTGACTCAGTGGCACTTAACAACAACAGCAACCACAATTTTAAAAAGGAAAGAAGTTTATGGTTAACTCAGATCCGACTGAGTGGTAAGAGAAGTCTAGGCAGCCTGCTTTCTCAAGAGCTAGTTTTCGTGTCCTCCTCTCCAGCAAAAGGGCTCTGTCTAATTGTGGTCCAGGGACTGTGCATTGCTCTTGGCACGAGCAAAGCCTTCTGGAGAAGTAAAACTTTGAAGATTGCTCTTGAATTCATCCAATAAGCCAGGCTGGCTGGGCAACCATGGTTTGTACAGTGTAAGTTTGCTCGGGGACTGCTGTGGAGGCCCAGCTGTGGCTCCCTGGCTCCTTGGCTGGCCAGGCCTTTTCCTCAGCTCCACAGGGAGAGAACATTCAGAGCCAAATGCCTGCAAATCCCCAAAGGCTGTAGCTTAACCTCTCCTCTCTTTCCTTAGGCTCCAAAAGCTGAAGGCAGCTCCAGCAACTCTGCAGAGGACTGAGGATCTTTGCCACCATGAAGCATATGTTGAACCTTTATATCTTGGGTGTGGTGTTGGCCCTGCTTTCCATCTTCATTGGACTGATGGAGTCACTGGGGGTCTTACTGGAGGGCCCATTGTCTGGGAACTCCTGGACCACCAGAGGTCAACTAGCCCACCCAGAGACCCCCAAGGGTCTTCCAGACCATCCATCTCAGTCCAGATTGCAATAAAATAAGTCCTTCTCTGCATGACCCATCACAACCTTTGAACACTGGTGTGAACACATCCCGCAGGTTTCCCAGTTCCTAGGCCAGCCAGCTCAGAGCAGCAGTGTTGTCACAGAACTGACGTGAAGAACTGGTCTTGAAGGGCCTCTCCATCTTGATGCTGCCTGCCCTGGAACGTCTGTTTAGTTCCCAGTTGTGAGCAGTTGCGGGGGCTGTGGACTGAGCTGCTTCTCCCAGGTCTGCTGTATGGTTGGCTGTCCTGGGCAGTGTGGTTCCACCTTCTCTCAGATGCAACTTCAGCTGTTGGGAGATGGTGATGATTCCCCCCATTCCCTAATCATCTTCCAGGAGCTGTCTTTGGACAGGAATGACTTGCTGGTATTTAGCCTCTCTTTCAAGTGACCGCTGAGTCTAACTAATAGTGGAAGGGGTGAGTGGGTCTACTCGGGGCCGGGAATGGGGCAGTCTCATGTTTTACATTTCTGAGTCCTTCCTTCAGTGTATGTGTTTGTATTGGTCTAAAAGGGGCACTGGGGTGACACAAAGGCTGCTCAGGACATGAGCAAGTTGGCCACTGTGTGGCTTAAGCGAGTTTTTCTAATTCAATAAAGTTAAGTATGTTTTCACTCTGTGTCAAGTTGACTTCTGTCCTTAGGAGCTTCCTTTCTGGTTCCTAGTTTTAATTAACATCTTAAAACTTCTAAGCAGGAATGCACTTACAGCACTTTGTTTAAAATACAAAAGGTCAATAATCCTCTGACTATCAGGGCACAGGCAGTTGGGTCTGCTCATATCAGTCAGTGTCTGAGCCGACACCAAGACGGTGCAATCCTCTCTTGGCTGCTCATCTCTCAAGAAAAAGGAAAGGATCATCTCAACCATTCCCCTCATTCCACTCTTGGGAGAAAGAGGACTGACTGCCTTCTCTTCTGCACTCAGAACTGGCCTTTAATTACCCACCAAATTCCAGCTTGATTCTGATTGTTTTCAAGGTCAACTGGTCAAATGTCCACACATCACATGATTATTTCTGCTCTCCCTCAGAGCTAAAGCAGTTTGGCCTTTACTAGAAAATAGACTTTACTTTTTTTCCTTGTATCTGCTGTACTTCATTCCCTACTCCAAGCAAACATATTCACAGAACCTCTGCCAGTAGTAAAACGTTTACACCCTTCTTTCGGCATTTATGTGTGATGATGAGTTGGATTTGCTGGAGGTAAGAATGGAGCATAGTGTCTTCTGCTTCCACAAATATTTCTGTTAAACCAGCTTTGCTTCCAGGGTATATTCTTAAAATGAAGTGCCACAATCCTAGAAGCCAGTGGCGTAGGCATCACTTTTATTAACGCTGTTTACCAGGTGTTTCCAGCTTCCCACCTTCTGGGCACATGGTACAATTTCACTCCTTGCTCCCTTTGTGCTTGGCTGTGGGCTTTTTATCTCTGATTACAGACGGCAATTAGATACTTTGAGTCCTTTTCTAGATGTATTTCATACATCTGATATATTTGCTTATTCTCCTACCTTTGACTCATATTGGGTATGTATTATCGGCTTTCAGTTGGAGAGCTGTACCTTAAATCTCTTCCCCCAAACTATTAAATTGATGAGGTTTACTGGATGCCATGATATTAGAGTCCTGGTGTGGCGCCTTAAGATAAACACTTGACTGCAAGGTCGGTGGTTCAAACTTACCAGCTGCTCCTTGGAAACCTTATACAGGATGGCTATGAATCAGAACCGACTTGATGGTACTTAAAACAGCAACATGATATTAAAGAGATCTTTATTCCAGCACCATCCAGAGATTGCAACAGCAGATGTGATGACCATACCATTGTTTTAATCCTTCTTTTGTGTGGAGTGGCCATCTGCCCTGATTTGCCTGAAATAAGAATTCCCTGGGACATAATACTAAGTGCAAAAACTGGAACATTCTCATGCAAACCAGGACAATTGATCACCCTACCTACAAGAAGTCCTGGTGTGTTGTAGGATAAACTCAGGAACACAAGGTCGGTTTAAACCATAAGGTCAATAGTTCAAACTCACCAGCAGCTTCTTGGAATTCCTATACTGGGATGTTGTGAGTCAGAACAACTGACACACTTAACAGCAACAAGCCTACAAGGTTGAGCTTGAATTGGCTTTTGTTACTTCAGACATTTCTCAAACATTTATTAGTAGTTATGGGTGGGAAGCCTTTGTTTCTGTCAACCTTGTGAGCGCCTTGATTTCTGTAGTCTCAAGATAGGTTTACTTGCAAGCTGGTTTGTTCTCTTCTGAGCTCATCTCTAATTGTGCTTTGTCAGTGACAACCAACAATGACCTATTTGTGTTGCTAAAATGCTGTTCTTTGATTCTCAGCGCCAAGCTTATTAGAAACAAGTATCTCCTGAGTTATTGCAGGTAACAGTTTGACCACACATTTTGCTACTGCATAAAATGACTTGTGTCAGTTTTAGGTTAGAAGTTTGAAATGATAGTGCAAGAACCTCCAATATTCTTTCTTCCTTTGCCACAGTTGCCCAGCATGGAACTCTCCCGTGAATATATGTCCTAGAGTGAGGATGCCATGGAGCAGACCCATCATGCACATATAGCGTAAATGAAAACTAGCACTTCGATGTGTTAGGTTGCTAAGGTTTAGAGGCTTTTGTTACTGCAGTATAACAGCCTATTTTGATGACTACATTGCACACAGCCCCTACTGGCTACTAGGCAGGGACTGAAGTAACACTATTACTTAGACAAGTTACATGAATGGGGAAATCATGTAAACAAAGTGTCATGGTAGATAACAAACCTACCCAGTTACTACTGAGTCAATTCTGACTATGGAAACCCATGTGTGTCAGAGAACTGCACTCCATAGATTTTTCAAGCCCATGACGTTTTGGAAACAGATTGTCAGACCTTTCTTCTGCAGCACCTCTGAATGGGTTTGTGCCATCTCTAATTAGTAGGCGAGCACCTAACCATTTGCACAACTCAGGAACTCTGTGTATACAGTTCTTTGTAGGCAGGAGGGCAATGCTAAGAAAAATTTCTTGGAGTATCAGAAAAAAATTTTTTTAAATTAATTTTATTCTAAGTGAACATATCTTACTAGAGTTTGTACGTATTGCTTTTCCCAACACCCAAATCAACACATGGTGCTGTAGGATAAGCACTGGACTGCCAATCAAAAGATCGATGGTTCAAACCCACCAGCCGCTCCTTGGAAACCCTATACAGGATTGCTATGAGTTGGAACCAACCGGACAGCACATAATAGCAGCAAATCTCTGACCAGTGAATTACTCTTCCTCTCATGCCTAGTAATGATCAAAGAGTATTTCTTTTAATATGAGAAAATTTCTTGACTTTTTATGATACTTGTTGTTGTTGTTGTTGTGTGCCACAGAGTCAGTTCCGACTCATATCAACCCTGTATAGGGTTTCCAAGGCTATAAATCTTTACAGGAGCAGAAAACCTCATCTTTTTCCTGAGGAATAGCTGGTAGTTTCGAACTGCTGACCTTGCGGTTTGCAGCCCAATTCGTAACCACTACTCTACCAGAGCTCTTTTACAATAGTGATCTCATACAATATTTGTCCTTTTGTGATTGATTAATTTCACTCAGCATAACATCCTCCAGGTTCATCCATGTTTGGAGGTGTTTTGCAGATTCTTTGTTATTCTTCCACGTTGTGTAATATTCCATTGGATGTATGTACCAGTTTGTTTATCCATTCTTCCGTTGATGGACATTTAGACTGTCTCCGTCTTTTAACTATTGTGAAAGTGTTTTGATGAACATGGATGTGCATGTATCTATCACGTCATAATTCTTAGGTCCTGAGGATATATACCAAGTAGAGGGCTTGCTGGGTCATACAGTCTTTCTATTCCCAACTTTTTGAGGAAGTGTCATGTAATTTTCCACAGTGGTTGCACCATTTTATAATCAATCCCACCAGCAATGTAGAAGGGTCCTAGTTTCTCCATACCCTCGCCAGCATTTGTTGTTTTCTGTTTTTGTTTTTGTTTTTTAACTTTTATGTAATGCTGGGGTTATATGATTTCTCACTGTTGTTTTGATTTGCGTCTCTTCTGGCATGGTTCTGTGGGCTAATGCTCTGGACTGTAGAGTTGGTTTGAATTGTAAAGGCCAGCAGTTCAAGCTCACCAGCTGCACCTCGGAAACCCTATGCAGAGTCACTGTGGGTTGGAGCGGACTTGATGGCACTTTAACAACAGCAACAACAATGGCTAATAATCACAAACATGTCTTCATATGTCTCTTGGCTGCCTGAATGAACACAGTCAGAAAACTGCAAGGCAATTTTGTTGTTGGTTGTTGGTAAGTACCGTGGTTCTGACTCATAGTGACCCTGCACAGGGTTTCTGACGCTGTAAATCTTTACAGGAGCAGAATGTCTCATCTTTTTCCCGTGGAACTGCTGGTAGTTTCGAACTGCTGACCTTGAGGTTGGCAGCCCAACTTGTAACCACTACGCTACCGGAACTCATTGCAAGGCAGTTTTAAAGCCCTCATTAATTTTTTGGTTTTGGAGTCCTGGTGTGGCACTGTTGGATTAGCACTGGACTGCTAACCACAAGGTTGGCGGTTCAAACACACCAGCCGTTCTTGGAAATCCTGTCAGGGTCAGGGTGCTATACCTCAGAATTGACTCGTGGAAATGAACAATTTTTAGCTTGAGGGCTGAACTCTGGTGCCATCTAGTGGATCTTTCCAAGGAAGAGGGACATGCTGTGTAATGATTTGAAGGACTGGGAGGATCTCAAACATCATCTAACTTGTTGTTGTTGTAAAGTGTCGTCGAGTTGGTTCCGACTCATAGCGACCCTGTATAGGGTTTCCGAGGAACAGCTGGTGAGCTTGAACCACGGACCTTGCAGTTCAAACAGCTTTGCTGTCTGGCGCATTAACCCACAGCGCCACACCAGGACTCCTAGTTTAGCACTGTCCAATAGAAATACAATGTATCTACAACACTTGAGATTTTCTAGTGACCACATTAAATAAGTAAGAAGAAAAAGAAGGAAGTTTTCATCTATTTCATTTAGCTCAATATATTGAAAATAATATTTCAACGGATGCAGCTGCTGCTGTGTGCAGCCGAGTTGGTTCGACTCATAGGGTTTCTGAAGCCATAAATCTTTGCAGAAGCAGAAAACCTCATCTTTCTCCTGGTGGGTTAGAACTGCTGTAGCCCATTATGTTACCAGGACTCCTTACTAACCAACATTAAAATTGTTAAGGATATATTTTATATTTTTGGCCCTAAATCTTTGATATCTGGTGTGCATTTTGCTCTTATTACACATCTCAGCTTGGGTTAACCACATTTCAAGTGCTCAGTGGCTTCCTGTGACTGGTGGCCACCATCTTGGGCAACTTTAGCTGAAGTCTTCACTCAGGAAACACATGGGAGGAAATTAAGTGACTTAGACAATACCGTTGAACTAACTGAGGTTGATTCCCAGTGTGTGGTTTTTTTCTCAATGTGCCTTTTCTTCTTATTTAGGTCTCACTAAAAGTGCAGTAAAGCAAAATATGTCAGTGATGAAGCTAAATGCTTTTCACCACTATGACAATACTTCTGCGGGCACCTATGTGATTTAAAAAAATTTTTTGTGTTTTTCTTTTTATTTGAAAACCAGGATTTCCAAGGAGTGGCTGCTGGGTGTGAACTGCCAACCTTGTGGTTAGCAGTCCAGTGCTTATCTTATAATGTCACACAAGGATGCCAAAAGTTAAAAATTAATAGGGTTTAAAGCTTTCTTGCAGTTCAAACTTATAAAATGGGTATAATTTATGAGAATATTTGCGTGTTTCTTTCCCCATAGACCCTGATAATGCTTATAGACTGATTTGGTTGTTTTTGTTTTTTATTTTTATAACAAAGCACACCAAATAAATAGTCCATAATCCCTCAGCTGAACCCTAACTGTTCATATTATTATATTTCATTCTAGCCCCTTTCTGAACATACAGGGTAATTTATATTGTACTCATTTCCGTTTTTTTTTAAACTCAGCATTGTTGTTAAGTGCGGTTGAGTTGGTTCCAACTCACAGCGACCCTATATAAGGTTTCCAAGGAACAGCTACTGGGTTTGAACTGCTGACCTTGTGGTTCATAGTTCAGTGCTGACCCTATAATTGATAAAAATTGTTGTTTCTGCTGTTGTTATGTGCCGTCGAGTCGGGTCTGACCCATAGTGACCCTGTATAGGGTTTCTGAGGAGCAGCTGGTGAGCTTGAACTGCCAACCTTGTAGTTCAAATGGCTTTGCAGTCTGGCGTATTAACCCACTGCACCACACCAGGACTCCAATTGATAAAAATAAGTGTTATTATATAACTTAATGTTGTTGTTAGGTGCTGTTGATTCCTACTCATGAGAAATCATAAACTGGAAAACATATTTATAAGATTTATTAGCAAGCTAAAATGCTACATAAACAAATGCAACACAAATTTACAGAGCTTAATAGATTTTAGGTGCCCAGGGATGAAGATTTGTATGATTGTAGCCGTTTCTGTATTACCTTTAGCAAAACTTTACTCGCTTGAGATATCAAAGAGATTGTCCTATGATTTCCTCATTCTGTTGGGTCACCTCTCTTTGGAATGGCCACAAATATTGATCTTTTCCAATCAGTCGGCCAGATAGTTGTCTTCCAAATTTCTTGGCAGAGATGAGTGAGTGCCTCTTGTGCCGCCTC
>NW_006408559.1:1102292-1120097 GCF_000296735.1 Chrysochloris asiatica
TGGCATCATTGATGGACTCAAGTGTGGCAGCGGTAGTGAGGTTGGCCCAGGATCGGACATTGTTTCGTTCTGCTGTGCATGGGGTCGCTATGAGTTAAGTGCTATCAAGTCAGTTCTGACTCATAATGACTCTGTATAGGGTTCCTGAGGGGTGACTGGTAGATTTGAACTGCCGACCTTGTGGTTAACAATCCAGTGATGGTAGGTTGCATTTTTGTTGTTGTTGTTAGGTGCTGTCATCAAGTTGGTATCAACGCAGAGTGACGCTGTGCTCAGCAGAATGCAATGCTATCTGCCTGGTCCTGCGTCAATCTCACAGCTGCTATGCTTGAGCCCATCGCTGCTGCCACTATGCCAGTCCATCTCACTGGACGTCTTCCTCTTTTTCACCAGTGCTCCACTTTACCAAGTATGATGTCCTTCTCCAGGGATTGGTCCTCCTGATAATATGTCCAAAGTCTGAGAGAAAAAGTCTGGCCATCCTGTCTTCTTAGGGGTATTCTGGCTGTACTTTGGGTTTTCTACTTTTGTTTAAGATTTGTTCCCTAACTTAACGTGAAACAACAAACAAGTATTATATCTCATGCAATTGCTGAGGGGCAGGTCTAGGTAGTTCTGGCTCAGTGTAACCCATGAGGTGCAGCTACCTGAAAGGTCATCGGAGGCTATTGGAGTTGCTTCAAGCTCACGCATATGGTTGTCAGCAGGTCTTAATTCCTGGATGGCTGTTGGCTGGAGGCTTCAGTTCCTCACCAGGTGGACATGGCCGACAGTTTCTCCCAACTTGCAGCAAAAGAGAGAGAGGAGCTCTCCCAAGGTAGAAGAAGCTGCAGTGTTTTGTTTCGTTTTGTTTTTTCCATTTCTTCTAATCTCTCTCTTTTTATGTAGTAATTTTTAAAACATTAAGCACAAGCCTAACATATACTCAGCCATTATAAATTTAGGCATTTGCAAAGGTATAAAAGAACATGTTCACATAAAAACTTATACATGAGTGTTAATAACAACTTTATTTATACAATCCCAAAATTATAAACAATCAAAATGTCAAACAATAGTCCAATACAAAAACACTTGATACTGTTCATATAATGGTATGTTATTGATAAGTGCTATTGAGTCATTTCCGACCCATAGCAACCCTGTATAGGGTTTCCCAGGAGTGGCAGGTGAGCTTGAACCACTGACTTTGCAGTTCAAACTGATTTTACAGTCCAGCGCATTAACCCACAGTGCCACACTAGGACTCTGTGTAATGGTATATTGCTCAACAATAAAGTAAAACAAACTGTTGAAAAACAGCAACATGAATCACTCTCAAAGTAATTATCCTGATGAAAGAAGCAAAACACAAAAGGGTACATACATAGTGCTCCATTTATTTATAGTTCTCGCAAGATGCAAAACTAAGCTATAATGAGTGAGTGGTTATCAAAGGTTAATTTGATGGGCGGTTGTGAGACAGAGGAGAGGATACTAAAGGATCACAGGGGAACCTGAGCAGCTTATCATTTGAGTATTGTGAATGTTACAGTGCCTTTTACAATCTAATCCTGGAAGAAACATAACGTCACTTCTGCCTTTTTCTCTCCATCAGACAGACCAGCTCTGATACGTGTGGAAGGGGACTACTCAAACTTGCAATGTGAAAACCAGGAGACAGGGATCTTGAGGGACCATCTAAGAGACTAGCTACCATACTTGCCTTTTTCTTTCTAAGTCACTTAAAAGAACTTTGCTACTACAGAGGTGGCAGTAGGCCTAGTTCAGGCCTCTATTATATAAGCTTCTGTAGTAAAACAATGAATACATTGTAACCAGGATAGTTATAAAGTATTGAACTTTATACTTTATAACTATTGAAAAAAATTTTATGTAACAGAACACTCCAGATCTGCATGTGTACATGTGTGTTAACTACGGGTTGATTTTGACTTGTGGTGATTCCATGTATACAGAATACAAGTACTCTGTAGGGTTTTCAAGGAAGCAGAGTTCTTAACAAGTGTGTGGTGGAGTGGTCCCACCCAGTGAACAACTAATAATAATCAGGGCTCAGTGGGGTTTTTTTAGGTGCCTGTGGATGAAGGAATCAATCATTGGATGGGAGGATACAGAGAAAGCAAGGCAATACCTGATAGAAATGAGATAGACAATTCATGCTTTCAGAGAAAGTGTTTCTGGGAAGCTTCAGTGTGAGGGAGAGGCTTTGAGTGTTCTGAAAACCTTCCTTATGGCTCTGGTCAGCTCCCGGCTGCCTTGGTACAACATCCGGAGAGCACGTTTCCCTGTGTTTGTTTGGAAGAAGGTTGCATGTTTGAAAAGCAAGAGAGGCTGCTGGGTTGTTGCTACACTCTGTCTTCAAAAAGCTCGTGGAAAAACTCCATTATCTTTTCATTCCATTTTCACTACAAACTTTTTGAAAATCCCATCTTCATAGGAGAGGAGGAATGCCCTGCTTGTCCTCAGTACCTCCCCACGTCTCTTACCTCCTTCCTGTTGTTATTATCCATCACATTCCTTGATGTCATTCAAGTCATTGTGAGCCCACAGGTCCTTCCACCCTGGGGGGCAGTCCACTAGTCAGGGAGGGAGGTGGGGGAGCAGTGGTCACACCAACATCTTGAAGTTGGGCTGGGTCTGCGTGGAGCCCTAGAGATGTTCCTCAGCCTCTTCTTCCCAAGAACCAATGAGTAAGATTAGGGGCCTCCCACCTGAGGTCAAGGAACCAGGCCCTGGAGTGGAACTTGGGGTAGAAAATGGCCTTCTTTGTCAACTGATTCATTCTCCAGAATTCAACTTGTTCGCTGACTCTGCAGTGTTTGAAAGCAACTTTATCCAGGTAACTTTGTGTAGTAATCCTTCCCTTTCCAAAACCGGTTCCAAGGGGTTGGCAAGACATTCTGGGGCCTTTGACAGCCCAGGGGGAGGGGGTGAGGAAAGACCACTAAGGCTAGAGAAAAGCAAAGGGTCTGGGTCCCATGGTCACCTCAGCCTGTGTACAGCATCACGGAGAAATCAGAGCCCACTCTCTCTCTAGGCTGGGTCCACAGGCCCCCTTCTTGGGGTCAAAGAGAATGAAAGGTGCTGTCCAACCTCCTCTCTCCCAGATGATTTGGAAACAGCCTTCTTTAAGAGCAAGGCCACCGGGCCAATCGGCCATGCCCAGAATCTTACAGCCCCCTGAAGACTGAAGGGGTGAAATGGAGAATTTGTGGCCTGGGGAAGCCTGGAGCCACTGTGAGTGCAGAGTGGAACCCAATCTTAGCCTGCCTCCCTCCCCAGTGGTCTGGCCTGCACCTCTAAATCTGTGCTCATGCCAACCCCATGTGTATCACAGTAGAAGTGGGCTCCGTAAGTTTTCAGTGACTGACTTTTCAGAAGTAGATCTTCTGAGGCACATCTAGGAGGACTCAAGACTCCAATTTTTGGTAAGCAGGGTTTGGGCCACCCACAGACTCTTTGTTTTGTGACATATATGCATTTCATTATACAATATGGGCTCTCAGAAATGGTTTTTTTTTGTTTTGTTTTGTTTTTTTTTACAACATTCCCCTTTCTCAAGCCACCATGATCGGACTTGTGGGTCATTCATTTCTTACCCCTAGTCTTGGTGTGGTACTGTGGGCTAATGCATCAGACTGCAAAGTTGTTTGAACTACAAGGTCAGTGGTTCAAGCTCACCAGCTGCTTCTTGGAAACCCTATACAGGGTCGCTATGGGCTGGAATCAACTGAATGGCACTTAACAACAACAACCCTTGCCCCTAACCTACTAGGAACTATGTGGTGATCCCAATAGCCTTACAAAGTCTGGGACACTGAGGGACAGCCCTCTGGTCTCTGGAACATGGGGTCATTCCTTGTGCATTCCTTTCCCTGGTCCTCGTTCCACAGAGGCCCCATGTCCAGTCTCAGCCATAACCAGTGCCATTTGTCCCATCTCCCTGTCCTACTACAACCTCTTGGGTATGACAAGAGAGCCCAGCAACCATGCAGCTGCCCTTTCTTCCTGGGGAAGCTCCCAAATCCCCCTCCAGGTGGACCACATGGATCTTCCAGTCAATGTCTCCACCCCTTCTAGAACTTTCTTTGCATAGCTTTTCTTCCAGGTCATTAGAAACTAATGCTGGCTTCTGTTTCAATGCCATCAGGCTCTTTCTTACGATTGCATCTGTTTACAGTTAAGTAATGCTGAAGGCATAAAAACATCCAGTACATACCTGCAGAAATGAACTCAGAGGCAACTTGTGGAGCCCACCATTAAAAGATCCATAAATAGATCCATGGGAGTCTTGGTGTGGCGCTGTAGGTTAATGCGCCAGACTGCAAAGCCATTAGAACTGCAAGGTCGGCAGTTTAAGCTTACCAGCTGCTCTGTGGAAACCCTATACAGGGTTGCTATGGGTCGGAACCGACTCGACGGCACTTAACAACAGTAAATAGATCCATGAGCCCTGGTGTGGTACTATAAGAGAAGCACTTGATTGGTACATACTAGCCACTCTCCGAAACCCTATACAGGCTCTCCATGAGTGGTAAACAACTCGATGGCACACAACAACAATAGGTCCAGGCCCACACCAGTGTGCCACACATCTATAAATAAGACGCTCAGGTGCCCCAAGCCTGTCACTGAGATGTAGACCCCCCTTCGTGACTCCTGTATCCTACCACTCTAGACTTTGCTTCTCTCTGACTTGTATACCTGTGGCCTGCTTTCCAGGTGACTAAACCTGGGAAATGGATGGATGTCTCTGGAGGGTCGACCACCGTGGTCCTTGGGGTGACCTCTTCTGTGCCCTCCCTGCCACTCCCCAATGTTCTCCTGATGGCCAAGGTCACCTGGCCCTGGGGTCCTTTTTCCACCTGGAGAAAACCTAGTGATGCCCCCATCATCACCCTCAGCAGGTAAAGAAAGGTTTGAAGCTGGTGGAGGAGGCATCAAAAGGGTGGAGAGGTTGAGTGTTGCAGCTAGGCTTTAGATAAGAAAAAAGGGCAGTGGTCTTGAGTGCATAGGCTAGGTAGAATTAATTTATTCATTCAACCAATACTTATTTAGCGCCTTGTCTGGTGGAGCCTAGTTTTCAAAGACCTTAGATTCTTTCAGTTTATATTTGTTGTGTCAATATAGTCCAGAGAGTTACCAAAAAAAAGGTGAAGATTGTGAAAGTCATACTGTATTTTGAGGTATTGATACTGAAATAAAATATTAGAAGTCTAGGAGACAAGGAGGCAGAGATTCCATTCTTCTTCTTGTCCTTTTAACCCAGTGGTCTTTGCCAGCAAAGTCCTAAGAGATAGTAGGAAAAGACACAGAACAAGAGTCAGAAAACTAATTCCAGTTTCTCTTAATGAGATCTAAACCTGGGCAAATCCCTCAGCTTCTCTGAACTTCAGTTTCACAGTCTATGAAATGGAACAAACACTTTTGCTTCATCAAAAGGGTGTTGTGAGGATTAAATGAGATACTATATATCAAATATTAGTCATTGTTATGGATGTGGGCAGATTATTGAATAATTTTCCAGTCTTTAACCTTTAATAATCATTGAGTCCTGGAGGTCAGAAAAGAATTAGGCCTATAACATTCAGTCTCTGAGCGTGGGGTCCCCCGTACAAAGAAGGGGGAGTCTCATGAGCGGAGTCAGGCTCTAGGTAGATGCCAACAAGGTTGATTAAAATCATGGACTCTAATTTTGTGCAGGATTCTGCCCCTGAAGTATGTAGAACTACAGATCTGTGACCGGCTTCAGCGCATCCTGAGGGTGAGGACAGTAACTGAGAAGATCTACTACCTGAGGCTCCATGAAAAACATCCCCAGGCTGTGTTTCAATTCTGGACCCGCTTGGTGAGAATTCTACAGAAAGGCCTGTCCATCACCACGAAAGACCCCAGGATCCGATTCACTCATTGTCTGGTGCCCAAGGTGTCCAGTAGCTCCACTGAGACAACAGTAAGTGGGTCTCTCCATGAGCTTGATCAGAAACGGTCCATGGACATGGAGATTGTAAGACACTGTGAGGACTGATGAGTATTAAGGGTTAGTGTTGGTGAAGGACGAGCAGACTTCCCAGTTTTCAGAGTCAGTGACAGTCTCAGAGGACAACTCAGAGTTGTCAACTGGCATCACAGAGTTCATGTCTGCATCCTAGTGAGGAGAATAACGTCTGGAGTCTTAAAAGCTTCCAAGCAGCCATCTAAGATACAACTATTGGTCTGTACTCATTAGGAGAAAGAAATAAACCAAAGTCTCAGAGAAGAAATTAGTCAACATGGTTAAAAGCCTACAAGAGCCACAGTCTTATCTACCCTAAGACCAGAAGAACTAGATGGTGCCCAGCTATCACTACCAACTGGTTGGATCAGGCTCACAATAGGACTCTGACAGAACTGGAGAAAGATTCAGAACAGAGCTCAAATTCTTACTGTGCCAGTTAAGACTAGAGAACTCCCTGAGATACTATTTAAACTTTGAACCAAAAGTATCCTCAGAAGTCCCCTTTTAGCAAAAGAACAGGTTGGCACACAAAATAATCAATGTTATACATGAGTTGTTGTTGTTGTTATGTGGCGTGGAGTTGGTTCCGATTCATAATGACCCTGTACAGGGTTTCCGAGGCTGTAAATCTTTACGGGAGCAGAAAGCCTCATCTTTCTCCCATGGAACAGCTGGTAGTTTCGAACAGCTGACCTTGAGGTTCACAGCCCGATTTGTAACCACTACGCTACCAGAGCTCCTTATATACATTAGTACAGTGTACTATTAAAAAATTATCTCCATATATGAGACCAAAGAGTCCTGGTGTGGCACTGTAGGATAAGCATTGGATTGCTAACCACAAGGTTGGTGGTTCAAACCCACCAACTACTAGTTGGAAAACCTGTCCAGGATTGCTAAGAGTTGGAACCGACTTAGGCACTTAACAACAATATGAGACCGAAAGGTCAACAATTACTCTAAAGCAAACCTGAGATGACAAGGGGGAGAGTACTGGAAATGGAGCAACCATTTAAAGGCAAATAAAGAAAATGTTGACCACTTTTCTATTGGCATTCTTAGGTTTTTCTAAGTTGATTTGTAAAGTAAAGCTCATTTATTTCAAGGATGTAAATCTTTTGCTTTCCCCTTTGGTTGTGTATCTAAAGGAGCCCTGATGGCACAGTGGTTAAAGCACTGGCTATTAACTAAAAGGTTGGCAGTTTGAACCCACCAGAAAGATGTGACAGTCCTCTTCTGTGAAGATTTACAGCTTCGGAAACCCTAGGGGACACTTCTACTCTGCCCTGCAGGACCGCCCTGAGTGGGAATCGACTTCCCAGGAAAGCTGTCCCGAGACCTGTTTGCTCAGTGCAGAACACAGAAAGCAAGAGCTTGATAGACTGGGTTGCCTAAAACCTTCAGATTTCAAGATCGAAACATTTTTTTTCCTTTCATTTAAGTTACATGCTTTAGGTATGTTACTACCAACTTTAAAAATCCAATACTTTGACCACCGTTTTACAGCTCGTCTGCATTGGTTTTTAACGTTCAGCTCTTGTGTTCTGGACAGAGGAGTCTGTCTCAGCCCATTCATAACACAGAGGACTTGATCCTGCCTGGGATCCCATTGTTGATCTGATAATTCTGGAGCTTAATGCTTAAAGACCAGGTTCCCAGGGCTAGGCTGTAAAATCCAATATCTTAGTTACTTCATGTTGTTTTTACACAAATACCGCAACCTGGTGCCTTTAAAGAACAGATACTTCTTTTCATATCAGTTCCGGAGATCTGGTGCCCAAATCAGCGTCTTGACTGTATAGGTTCCTTCCTTGTCAGCAGACCAGGAAGTTTCTTGCTTCCTTGACTTATTCTAGCTAGTAGATGACCCTCACAGGGCATCTATCTTGCTCCATGTGTATGTCTCTGTGCCTACTCTGGTCTTTTCAACAGACAGAAGTGATTGGTGCCGTAGGAAAATGCACTAGATTGTAAGGTCAGTTTAAACAGCAAGGTCTGCTGTTCAAACCCACCAGCCACTCCTCAGAAACTCTATACAAGGTCACTGTGAGTCAGAACCAACTCAATGGCACTTAACAACATCATCACTGGTTTGGTCTTATGAACATAACAAAACAAAGTACCTATTTTCAAACAAAACCACATCTACCTATACAAAATAAAAAACAGTAGTCACTAAGTTAGTGCCAGCTCCTGGCGACCCCAGGAGTTGTGTAGTGTAGAGGTGGTCTACTCCAGAGGGTTTCAAGGCTGTGACCTTTCAGAAGCACATCTCCAGGTTTTTCTTCTGGACTTCTTTGGGTGTGTATGAACAGCCGATCTTTCAGTTACTAGCTAAGCCATTTGATAAGGTAAAAGACTTCTCCCAAGGACTTCTATTCCCACACAGGATTGCATCCTCAGGCACAAGGACCAGGAATTCAGTGCATATTGGGAAGAGTGGTACACTTCAATTTAGAACACCTAGGTGTGATCCCTAGAGTTCTTTCAAGGGTCTGTTCCCAGGATGCCAAGAAGTATGGGTGAACAGGCCTGGTAATCGGACTCTGCATTTCTCCATACAGCCTGAAAGCAGCTTCCTGTCAGTCTCCCAGCTCAGTGAAAACCTCAGGCTTCTGGCAGCAGAGCAGACCAGTGGAAGTTCATTACAGCTCTCAGAACAACCCCAACTTCCAACAGCCATGTGGGTACTCCGAGAAGTCAGCTCCAGCACCCCCTTTCTGGAGCATGGAAGTTGGTTTTTGTGTGTTTTTTTAATGGTTTATCCTTTCTTTGTTGTTGCTTATTTTATTTTTTTTAGTATTTTGAAAGGTTTGCACTAATGGTGATTTTTATACTTATACCTCTATATACTATCCATACCAACCCATTGCTGCCCAGGCTGGCTGCAGTTTGAACTCATCCATTTCTCCTCAGAAAAAGATATAGTAGTGTGTTTCCACAGAGATTGTTGTTAGGTGCCGTCGAGTCCGTACTGACTCATAGAGATCTTATGCATAACACAATGAGACACTGCCCTTTCCTGTACCAACGTCATAATCATTGTTATGCTGCCGCTGTGCCAGTCCACGAAGATTGTAGCCTTGGAAATGTGCTGGGCAGTTCTAATCTGTCCTATAGTGTTGCCGTGTGTCAGAACAGACTCGATGACAATGGATTTGGTGCTTTGAGTTTTGATTCATAAGTGATTTGGTCTTTTTGCCTGAATGGCCAAAGTAATTTTCTGTTTGCTACACTTTCTTTTTCCCTTAAAGCCCAGTAGTTTCACCAGCATATAACAATTCTGGTCATTCTTGGTCAAATTTCCCAGGTGCATGATGTGTCCTTCCTTATATGTGATTTCAAGTCTCTCTCTTTTCTTTTTCCCCCCAAGGTCGTTTTCTTGAATTATAACTTTGCTTTTTTGACGGGGGGAGGTACTCCTCTTATGCGTATGTTGGACCATCTTTGCTTATCTACTATGTTGTTGTTGTTAAGTGCTGTCTACTCTGCCACGTTAAAAAAAAAATCTTGTCCTTTTGATCTTCTATTTTCTATAAGGCATTTTCTGTTCTACTTTTCTCTTGTGTTCTTTCCAGTTTAGACTTCATTTTGAGCTCTTAAGTTTTTCTAATTTCTCAGTTCTATTACTTCATTTATAGATCTTTTAAAGTCTGACTATTTGTGTTCTTTGATATCTTGCATCATTTTCTTAATTTCTCTCAGCTTCTTTTGCAATACTGTGTTATAGCTTTCATTCACACCTTCCTAGTGAGCTTTTGCTATCTGTAAGGATTTATTATGATCCATGTTGTCTTTTTTTCTTGCATAACTTTGCATGGGATTTGATTGTGTGATCCTTTTTTGATGCTAGTTTTTATTGAACTTGGCTCCCCTGAGCTTTTTGGGAATGAGAAATGAGTCAGGCGAGTTTTTCCAGTTTTCCTCCCGTGCTCCCTCTAGTGTTGATTTCGTGGCTCCTACTTGTCTGACGAGTGGCGGTTGCGTACTTGCTGTTAAATAGGAATCTCCTTGTGCTAGGGCCAAGTCCGGCTCAAAGGCGGGATTTCCATTCTCAGATGTCAATCAAGAGGCGGAAGCGCAGCAGGGGAGACTGGGTTGTAGTGAGAGGCTTTGGGCTGCACTTGTGGGTCTCTAAGTTGGTCGACCACGCCTCAAAGCCACCATCTGACGTGGGAAATTGGGAAAGGTGTGCGACAGGGTTGTGTTCTTTCACCATACTTGTTCAATATGTATGCTGACAAATAATACAAGAAGCTGGGTTCTATGAAGGAAAATGTGGCGTTAGGATTGGAGGAAGACTTATTAACAACCTGAGATATGCAGATGATACAACCTTGCTTGCTGAAAGTGAAGAGGACTTAAAATATTTATTGATGAAGATCAAAGAGCACAGCCTTCCGTATGGATTACAACTCAATGTAAAGAAAACAAAAATCCTCACCAATGGACCAATAAACAGCATTCTTATCAATGGAGAAGAGATTGAAGTTGTCAAGGACTTCATTCTTCTTGGATCAACTATCAACACTCAGGGAAGCAGCAGTGAAGAGATCAGACGACGTATTGCATTAAGCAAATCTGCTGCACAGGAACTTTTTAAAGTATTGACGAGCAGAGATGTCAGCTTGAGGACTAAGGTGCACCTGACCCAAGCCATGGTATTTTCAATAACCTCATATGGATGCGAAAGCTGGACAGTGAATAAGGAAGATCGTAGAAGAATTGATGCCTTTGAGTTGTGGTGTTGGAGGAGAATACTGAAAGTGCCATGGACTGCCAAAAGAACCAATAGATCTGTTTTGGAAGAAGTGCAGCCAGAGTGCTCCTTGGAGGCCAAGATTGCTAGGCTTCGTCTCTCATACTTGGACACATTGTCCGGAGAGAACAGTCACTGGAGAAGGATGTCATACTGGGTAAGGTGGAGGGTCAGAGAAAAAGAGGAAGACCCCCAACGAGATGGATCAGCCAGGCGGCATCATTGATGGCATCAAGTGTGGCGGCGGTAGTGAGGTTGGCCCAGGATCGGACATTGTTTAGTTCTGCTGTGCATGGGGTCGCTATGAGTCAGTTTGGACTTGATGGCACCTGACAACAACAACAACAACAACTTGTCTGAGGTTCCTTGGTTGTGTTTTCCTTTTCCACCTTTCTGTTTTCTTTCCTTCAACTGTCCCTGTTCTGCTCAGTTTGTATTTGAATTCCACTTCTAGTAGTTTTTCATTGGTGTAAGGCTTTGTCTTGTCAAGGAGTTTTTGAGAGTTCACAAGACACATACTAATCCAGTTGCTTTAGACTTTACCAAGAGCCCCTTGCTCTCAACTCACAGTTTCTGATGTTTTTCTCAAGTTGGTCTGTCAAAATTCTATTGAGTAGCTATGGGAGATTTAGGCATTCTCCTGTTTAGTTCAACATATGTTGTCATTATTAAGTGCTATTGAATTGGTTCTGTATAGGGTTTCCAAAGAGCAGCTGGTGGGTTTGAACTGCCAGTCTTGTAGTGATGATCCTATAGAGCTACATACTCACCACTAGTTCTTACATTGCTATAAATTGAATTATTTGTTATGTGAAGCCTTTCCTTTAATAGATTCCTCAGAAAATCCTCAAATGAATAATATTCACTGAATTCTACCCTACTTCCTCTCACACAGACACTGATACATTACGGGTCTGGTAAATGTTTGTAGCAGTAACGTTAGCTCATCAGCTCATTTCAAATAGGTCTTTTACTTGGAGGAATCTTATCAACCTGAACTGAGGGAGATACCCACGTCAGGTTTGTTTTTGTCAGATGCCTCATGGGTGTTATGGACTTAGAGGAAAATTTTTAATATTAGTTTCTCAACTTGGGACTAAGTTCAGACCTCAAACTAGCACGAGGACAAGCCCAGAGATGTGATTTTTTTGGGGGAGACACTCCTTTGGACCCAGAACCCAGGTGGGTACAGATGAGCTTACCTGTGGCATTGAATGGATATCTTTGCAGTGTAGCCTTTCATTGAGGGTGTGCATTCTGACAGTCCTGGATGCTTGTAAATATTTCAGCCAACTCCCCACAAAGCTCATTCAGACTTCATCTCCTGTCTCACGTAACCATGGAAACCCAACCCTCAGTTACCAAGACTGACAAGTTTTCCCTGGCAGCCCTAGCTTTAGCCCACACTCCCTTCTCTGGTCTTTAGATTACTCTTGCTTTTTGGTCCCTCAAAATTTCCTTTTCTTTTTTTTTTTTTAAAGTTTTTGTTGTGAATTTTGAGTGACAGTTTACATGGGAAAGCATCGATTTTACACTCATCCTATCATATTTCTTTTCATTGCAATGATTACAATCACCTCAATGAATCATCATTCAACAGTATTTGCTTCTATTCTCTCTGGTTTGTTTTTTTATTTACACAAAAACACTCAGAAATATATAATCATTTAAACAACTAAAGGGCACATTCTGCAAGCCTGCCTCCTGGCCACCAGCACACCCTTTTCTCTTTCCATAAGTTTAGAGACCTTAGCTGCTCTATCTCTCCATGTCTTCATCTCTGCCTCCATCTCTGGTGTCGCTGCTTCTCTGGATAGAGTCCTGCATTCTGCTCATGCTCTTCTCCCTTTTTGTCCCTTACTTTTTGTGGGTTCAACAGTGTATTTGAAGCTATGCTTATTATATTTGATCCAGCATTTCTAGGTATTTTGTAGCCATGCAGCTTTCAGATTGTTCACCCTTATTGCCAGCCTTTAACTCAATATGCTAAAATTATTTTCACTTAAAAACTAACAGTGACAAATTAAAGCTCACTGCATTTTGTCTCTGAATATGAACAGTGTGATATTTCTTTTCGTTTTTAATAGTTCTATTTTTAAAACATGTATCCATTTGATATTGGAATTTTTTGGTTTTATTCCCACTGTTTTTTTGTTTTGTTTTGTTTTGTTTTGTTTTAAGACACACTGTGATTGTTACTTTTTAAGAAATTGTTCATATTTTGGGGAACTGGCTTAAGCTTGTACTTCAACTAATGCCCCCCATCTGGCAGATTTATATGGGTGTTAGGCAGATCCCAGTGGGTTCAGGTTTTGCTTTTGAATCATAGTTGGTTAGGCTCTTAGTGCATGAAAGCAATGCTTAAGGTTTGGAGAGGTATCCAACCCACCCACTTCAGCAAAGCCAGCCTTCCCTGCTTGACTTTCTCCCCTGAAGGCATCTTGGTGGCGGTGGTTATGTGCCATGGAGTCAGTTCCGACGAACAGCGGCCCTGTACAGGGTTTCTGAGGCTGTAAAGTTTTACGGGAGCAGAAAGACTCCTCTTTCTCCCATGGAACAGCTAATAGTTTTGAACTGCTGACTTTGAGGTTAGCAGCCCAACTTGTTAACCAATATGCTGCCAGAGCTCCTTCAAGGCATCTTAGCTGTATCATATGTAAACATCATTACCCATCATTTCCATATTCATACCCAAGGTACTACTGTTGTTTTTGTTATAGTTTTAAAACATTTTTATTACATTTTTACTACAGTTTTCAAATTACATTTTTAACAATGTTTTGGTTTTCTTTTATTGCTTTCAATGACTCTGAAATCCCTGGGCTCCAACAGAAATACCAACATGACCATTAAAATGGACAATTGCAACAGCAGTGACAAGACAGCCTCCCCAGCGGTAACTCCTGTCACTTCTAATATACCCTTGAGAGCCACCTTGAGTCACAGCCTGTGGGAACAAGAGAACTCCAATGAGCCCTTGTGTGAAGCGCCAGTAGCCAGTTCCCTAGGAGAGAACTTCTGGGGACACTGACCCTCAGCTAAACCAGTGTAACCATCCCTTCACTTCAGTGCACTTGCTACAACCGCCCACATGGCTCTTCCCTTTTCCAGGCCAAGTGACAGGGAGAGACAAGATGGCATTTATAACAAGGCATGTCATGTCTGTACTTCCACCAATAAACCTCCTGGTGTGTCTATTGTTGTAGCTGATTGTTCTCTAGGGATTTGAGGTTGAGGGAAGAGTGGTTAGGAACAGGCATTCACTCTGAGGAAATAAATTTAAAAAAATAAAATAAAAAGTTACTGCCTATTAAAACCCAGGAAGCCAGTCCAGAGAAAAGGACTGTTCCCCTGTTCCAGAGATATAGGGGTGCCTAGGAAAACAGAGGCAGGGATGGCACAAATCTAAATATGGTGGGACCAATTAGGAGTCACCTTTGTGTTGCCTTTGTCTCAAGTAAAAATTGTAGCCTGTTACCTCCCCACTCCTATTGAAGCTCCGAGGGCTTACTGTGTGCATATAGATGTTGATTAAAGACATGACTTCTGATAAGAAAGATGGTGCTAATGAATTGCGACTGTCACAATTGTAAAGGTAGAAGTTTTATAACAAAAATGGGGGAGTAGTTAATCTTACAGTCCAGAAACAGAGGACCCGAGTACCATCAAGGGAGAAGAGACCCTATCCAGAGAAGCAGTGACACCAGAGATGGAAGCAGAGATGAGGACATGGAGAGAGAGAGCAGCTGAGGACTTTAGACTCATGGAAAGAGAAAGGCTGTGTGCTGGCGGCTAGAAGACAGGCTTGCAAAATGTGCCCTTTTGATTGTTTAAATTATTATATATTCCAGAGTGTTTTTGTGTACATCCTCTCTCCACCCAACCCCCCACTCCCCCAAATCAAATACTGTTGAATGATGATGCATGGAGGAGATTGTAATCATTGCAATGAAATGATGGTGTAAAACCAATGTTCTCCCATGTAAACTATCACTCAGTTCACAATAAAAACTTAAAAGAAAAGAAAGATGAAGACCATTCTGGCACTAGAGGCCTTGATAGATTTGACTCTTCCAGCCCAATGCCTAGCAGAAGCAAAGTGGAAGACAAGGTGTATTAGGGGTGGGGGTGGGAACTTCGGGCAGCTTCTAGACAAGTAGACAACGTTTACTTGTAAGGCTGCACTGCAGTATTCAACACGTTTTTATTGAGTGTCTGTAGGGGGCCAGACAACATGCTAACTAATTCTGGTTATAATAGAGATAGAGGAAGACATACAGACACTCTATCGGCCTTAAGGGAAGGCTTGGGAGAAATATTGTTATGAGTTGATTTGTGTCTCAAAAAAAAAAGATTTATTGAAGTCCTAATCCCCAGTACCTGTGAATGTGACCTTATATGGCCATGGGGTCTTTGCAGGTGTGATAAAGTTAAGATGAGGTCATTAGGGTGGGCCCTAGTCCAATCTGACTGGTTTCCTTATAAGAAGAGGAGAAGAGACACAGACGGAGAGAAATAGGGAGACAGACATGTAATGGCAGAGAAAGAGATTGGAATGATGCATCTACATGCCAAGGACATACCAGCAACATCAGGAGCTAAGAGAAAAAGGCAGGGAACACATTTTCCTCAAGAACCTTCAGAGGGAGCATGACCCTTCTGACATTTTGTACTTGGACTTCTGGTCTCTAGAACTGTGAGACAATAAATGTCTACTGTTTAAAACCATCCAGTTTGTGTTAATTCGGAATGGCAGCCACAGGAAATGAATACTGATACACAGCCCTGTTCTGAAGACATAGAAGGACATCAAGGTTGAGGAGATGTTGAGACTTCCAGTTTGCAAATAGGGCCTCTTCTGGAGTTCACACTATGTCTGATGTGGAGAAAAAGCAGGTCTGCCTTCCTCTGATCCACACTTAGTTGAGCTGAGCTGGAAATCCGGACCAGGCTGGCCTGGGAAGACAACTAAAAGGATACCTAATGTTTGTGTGTTTTTTCCTGCCTCCAGTAAAAATAAAAGCAAAACAGAACTGAGAGTTGTAGGTACTATGAGGGAGATTTAGAAGGTGAACTTGGAAAATAATAATGCAACATCATACTTCCCAATCTATGCCAATTGTCCTAGGTATCATTAATAACTGTGTACCCATTCACTCTCAAGTGTGCCTGTACCCCTTCACACCCACTCGGATGAATATTATAAAAAAGTGCAAAATAGCAAGTGTTAGGGAAAATGTGGAGAAATTGGAACCCTTCTCCATTGCTGGTTGTTGTTGTTGTTAGGTGCCATTGATTCGGTTCCTACTCATAGCAACACTAGGCACAACTGCCCGGTCCTGCACAATTGTTACATTGAGCCAATCTTCACAATTGTTAGATTGAGCCTCCTGCTGGCTGCCTCTGTGCCAATCCATCTTGTTGGGGGTCTTCTTCTTTTTCACCAATCCTCCACTTTACCAAGCATGATGTTTTTCTCCAGTGACAGGTCCTTCCTGATAATATGTCTGAAGTATGAGACACGAAGTTTCACTAACCTGGCTTCTAAAGAGCATTCTGGCTGTACTTCTTCCAATACAGATTTGTTTGTTTCTCCTGGCAGTCCATGGTATTTTTTTTTTTTTTTAAAGGTTTTTATTGTGGGTTGAGTGAAGTTTACAGGGCAGATCATCAGTTTTACATTCAACAAACCATACACCATTTTCATTACAATCATTATAATCCCCTCCATGTACCATCAGTTAACAGTATTTCTCTCTATTCATTTTAGCTCTTTTTTTAAACACTCAGATATATATAATAATTTATACCACCAAAGGGCACATTCTGCAAGTCTGCCTCCTGGTCAACAGCTTTTAGTCCCTCTCTTCCCATGAATCTAGAGTCCTCAGCTGCTCCTTCTCTTCATGTCCCCATCTCTCCCTCCATCTCTGGTGTCACTGCTTCTCTGGATAAGGTCTCCCATTCCACTTGTGCTTTTCTTCCTCGATGGCCCTAGGGTCTTTAGTTTCTGGACTGTAAGATTAACTACTCCCCCATTTTTGTTACAAAATTTCTACCTTTACAACTGTGACAGTCGCAATTAGTCATGATAACAATTACTCACTATTTAATCATCAGAATCTTATCCCCATCTCTTTTAACAGACCCATCTAGACATGATGAAAACTACTCAGTGGGGATTCTTTCTTCCCCCACACACTGTTAAACTAAACTACCCCTTGAAATCAGTCACTTCATGCCACTATCACCCCCTCATTTTAGGTAGCCTAAGTTGTCCATCCCTATCTGCCTTTTGTACAGAGGGGATAGCATTGATACTTGATGTGAAGATTCCTTACCTCTCTGTTGGTATTTAGAATTACTACCTCTGTGAGTATAGGTCAAGTTCATCAAATTGTAGCAATTTACCTGCATTTTCTTTATCAAAAATTATTTTTGTTCTTTTTTTTTTTTTTTATCTTCCTCTAGTCAAGTTCTGATTATCAAGCCATCAAGACTATATCAAATGGGTACTATCTGCAACTTTGGCTGTTCTTGCATGGCGCTTTTAATATTCTCCAACACCATAACTCAAATGCATCAATTCTTCTATGGTCTTCCTTAGTCATTGTCCAATTTTCACACGCATATGAAGTGATTAAAAATACTATGGCTTCGATCAGGCACACCTTAGTTTTCAAACTGATATCTTAGCTCTTGAACATTTTAAAGAGGTCGTGTGCAGTGAACAACACATAGTTTGATCTCAACTGCTGCTCCCATGAGTGTTGATTGTGGATCCAAGTAAAATGAAGCCTGGCAACTTCAGTCTTTTCTCTATTTATCATGATGTTATTTATTGGTCCAGTTGTGAGAATTCTTGTCTTCTTTACATTGAGGTGCAATCCATACTGAAGGCTATAGACTTTGATCTTCATCAGTAAGCATTTTAATTCCTCTTTGCTTCCAGCAAGCAAGATTATATCATTTGCATATCCCAGGTTGCTAATGAGTCTTCCTCCAATCCTGATGCCATGCTCTTCTTCATATAATCCAGTTTCTT
>NW_006408559.1:1123022-1135852 GCF_000296735.1 Chrysochloris asiatica
GCCTCCACGGCGCCCATGGCGGCGGCTTCTGTGGGGGTCACTGGTAATGGGCGCCAGGCGGTGGAGCTCCTCAAACAATTGCAAGTGGTAGATAGCAGCCTCTGCCTCACGGGCAATCAGATGCTGCATGCGCACAGCCTCCAGCGGGTAGTCCCCTTTGGCCGTTTCTCCAGACAGCATGATGCAGTCAGCTCCATCCAGGACTGCATTGGCCATGTCACTACCCTCAGCCCTGGTGGGGCAGAGCTTCTTGATCATGCTCTCCAGCATCTGTGTGGCACAGATGACAGGTTTTCCAGCTCGGTTGCATGGCCCAATCATCATCTTCTGGGCTAGGAAGACCTTCTCTGCAGGAATCTCAATGCCCAGATCACCACAAGCCACCATGATCCCATCGCTGGCCTCCAGGATCTCATCGAACCTTCTAACTCCCTCATGATTCTCGATTTTGCTGATTAGCTTGATGTTCTAGCCTTTCTCTCCCAGGACCTTCCTAACTTCATGGACATCGGCTGCCTTGCGGATAAAAGATGCAAACACCATATCCACGTCCTGCTCTACCCCAAACTTCAGATCCTGGATGTCCTTTTCCGACACTGCAGGCAGGTCCACAGCAGCCCCAGGGAGGTTCACGCTCTTCTTGCTGCCCAGTGAGCCACCATTTTCCACCTCTGCCAGCAGGAAGTCAGCACCTCTCTCCTTCACCTGCAGAGAAATAAGCCCATCATCCACGCAGATCTTGCTGCCCACTTCCACCACTCTGCAAATGTTCTTGTAGTCCAGCCAGAGAACGTTCTCGTCACACTTTTCCATGTACGCGTTATCCAGAGTAATCTTGAGAGTGGCGCCCTTCTTCAGCTCCACCTCCGCGGTGCCGCTGCCCTTGATGAGCCCAGTTCGGATCTCAGGCCCTTAGTGTCCAGGGCCACAGCAACTGGCCGATAGAGAATGGAATCAGAAGCAAAGCTCTCTGTGGCGATGCGCACATTCTTGATGGTCTCTGCGTGGTATTCATGAGTTCCATGAGAGAAGTTCAAACAGGCCACATTCATTCCAGACTTAATCTTATCTCCTGCAACATTTCCACTGACCAGGAAACTGGGACAATGGTACAGATGATGCCAGTGTTTCGGGCCGTGATGGGCGCGGAGTCAATGTCCAGGCGGCACATGTGCTCCAGGAACGTGTCGGCCATGGCTGCATGCAGCTGCTGGGTCTGAATACAGGCGGATCCCACTTCACTATGGGGCTTCGACATGGCTGCTGGGGTCCTGCGGCGTGGTCCGTGTTGGGCTGCACTGAGGATGCGAGACTGGTCAGGAGGCTGGGAACTCGCTGCTCGATTGCCTCGTCCATTCACTTTTAACATCTCTGCACTGGAGAGCAAGTTCCAGAGTTTTTTTCTGACATTCATTTTGTTCCTTTCTTTTTTTTTTTTTAATGGCATTTTACTTTCTTCCTATATGCTGTTCTTGATATCATCCCACAGCATTTCTGGTCTTCGGTCATTGGTGTCTAGTGCATCAAACCTGTACTTGAAATAGTCTCTAAATTCAGTTAGGATATGTTCAATGTCATATTTTGACTCTTGTGGAATTGTTTTGATTTTCTTCAACTTCAGCCTGAACTTGATGAGCAATTGATGATTTGTTCCACAGTCTGCCCCTAGCCTTGCTTTGTCTGATGATACTGAGTTTTCCACCATCTCTTCCCACAGATGTAATCAATCTGATTCCAGTGTATTTCATCTGGGGAGATTCATGTGTATAACTGCCTTTTATGGTGTTTTAAAAAAGGAATTTGTAATGAATAAGTCATTGGCCTTGCAAAATTCTGTCATGCGATCTCCAGCATCATTTCTATCACCAAGGCCACATTTTCCAACTGCTGACCCTTCCTCTTTATTTCCAACCTTCAAATTCCAATCACCAGTAATTATCAATGCATCTTGACTGCATGTTTGATCAATTTCAGACTGAAAAAAGTTGGTAGAATTCTTCAATTTCAGAATCACTGGATTTAGTGGTTGGCTTGAAAATTTGAATAATAATGGTATTAACTGGTCTTCCTTGTAGATGTGTGAATATTATCCTATCACAGACAGCATTGTACTTCAAGATAGATCTTCAAATGTTCTTTTTGATGATGAATGCTGCACCATTCCTCTTCAATTTGTCATTCCCGTCTTAGTAGACAATTTGATTGTCTGATTCAAAATGGCCAATACCCGTCCACCTCAGCTCAATAATGCCCACTTAAAATATCGATCTTTATGTGTTCCATTTCATTTTTGACAACTTGCAATTTTCCTAGATTCATACTTTCTACATTCATGTCCTGATTACTAATGGGTGTTTTCAGCTGTTTCTCCTAATTTTGAATTGTTCCCCATCAGTAAATGAAGGTATCCCAAAATCTATACTCCATTCATATCATCATGGGCAATTCTACTTTGAGGAGGCAGCTCTTCCCCAGTTGTATTTTGAGTGCCTTCCAACCCGAGGGGCTCATCTTCTGGCGCTGTACCTGACAATACTCTGGTGCTGTTCATAATATTTTCATCTTCTAGGAGTATATATGATAGTGTTCTGCCACTATTCATAAGGTTTTTAGTGACTAACCCTAAGTTGTCTGTCTCTCCTTCTTCCTAGTCTGTCTTCGTCTGGAAGCTCAGCTGAAACCTGTCCACCATGGGTGACCCTGCTGGTATTTAAAATACTCATGGCATAGCTTCCAGAATCACAGTAAAATGCAAGCCACCAAAATACAACAAACTGACAGATGAGGGGTGATCCACTGCTGGCAGAATTGTTAAATGCTGGCTTAGTAGCAAAATCCTTGCCTTCCATGAGGGAGGTAGGGAGGTGGCTCCCTATGATAAGCACTGGACTGTGAACCACAAGGTTGGTGGTTCAAGTTCACCAGTTGCTCCTCAGGAGAAAGATGAGGCTTTTTGCTCCCAAAAGATTTAAAGCCTCAGAACCAACTTGATGGCACTTAACAGCAACAATAGGGAGATGGCTAAGCATGAGGTGCAGCGTCTGAGAATCTTACCTAGGTCTCCTCATGGAAGGTAAGAAATCTACTACTGAGCCACCATTTTACATTTCTATCTGCAATGGACCACCACTCATCTCTGTCAGTTCGTTGTACTGTAGTTGTGTGTTTCTGTGATGCTGGAAGCTATGCCACCAGTATCTTAAATATCACCATGAGGGTCACTCATGGTGGACAGGTTTCAGTGGAGCTTCCAGACAAAGACAAACTAGGAAGAAGGAGAAGTGGACTACTTCTGAATGTTTAGCCACTGAAAACCTTATGAATAGCAGTGGAAAATGGGTCACAAAGATCTGATTTAATTGTGCATGGAGCTGTCATGAACTGGGGACCAACTTCACGGCAACTAGCAACGACAAGACGAGTGAAGATCTTTGGGCAGCACATACTTGTCAAAGTCCAGCTGGCAGTGGAGCAATGGCCTCTGGTCCTCTTCCCTCAGCATCAGCTCCCAGCCAGTCTGTTCCTCTCAGCTGTCACCACCAAGAACTTTTGTTGCAGGCTCAGCTTCATTTAGTTTCTAGACAATGCGCTTAAGGGCAGTATTTACCTGTATATTTCAGTCTTCAGCAGATGTGGTCTGAGATGAGCCATGTCCCTGAGGGCAACACACAGATGCCCTGACCTTTCTTGTCCCTCACCGTGTTGACTCCGTTTTTGACTTTCTAAGGTTCGAGGTAGCTAATAGCACAACACCTTTGATACCTGCCTATTCCCAATTCAGGTTCCCTCAACCTCCAACTGATGTCAAGAGTTTTCCAATAAATTCCGTTTGGCTTAAGTAGTCTGGTCACTTGCTGTAGTTACAAGCATGTAACCCGGCAGTCTAATTGGTATGCATCTGTTACCAGAAAAGTGGCTGCTGTGTAGACAAATATTCCAGTCATCTGTGTGTGGTTCATTTTTGTGTCCTCCAGAACTTGCTAAGTGCCTGGTCCCTACCAGACAGCCAATGAAAGCTTGTCAACTTGTCCATTTTTGCCATAGCCAGCTCTGGCTGCCTACGTGGCACCTCTCCCCAAACAAGGGAAGAAACCCCAGCCTTTGCTGAATGCTCTGATCACCTAAATTGATTTCCCAGAGATTGTTTCATACATGAAAAGAATGCCACATAAGTGACTTTAATACCACATAAGGGTCTTTCATGGTCAATGAACACACCATTTTAAAGAGAGAAGACATGCAGCATGGTTTTCCAGAGCCAATTAAGACTCACCAGGACATGACACTTGTAGAAATAATTCCCAAAGCAATGGGAAGTGCACTTGAAAGCCATTGAAAGGAAATTTGGAGGTGAAAAAAGAGAAAATGTCTTCAAGGACCACTTTGAAATGTGAAGGAAATGAGATTGTTGTTGTTGTTAAGTGTTATTCAGTTGGTTCCAACTCATAGTCAGTTCCGACTCAGTGACCCTGTATAGGGTTTCTGAGGAGTGGTTGGTGAGTTTGAACCACTGACCTCATGATTCAAGCTAAGCTTATGGTCGAGTGCTTACCCTACAGGGCCACTCCAGGACTCAAAGAGTTTCACAATTGTCCTTGTAAGTGAGTCTGTAGAAAAGTAATAAACAGCTGATCAGTTACAACTCTAGTGGTGGTGATAAGATGGGAGGTTAGGAAAACAGAACCTGGGAAACCAAATAAATAGAACTAAGAGGCTTGGATTTTCATACTGGGCCTACCAAGGGGCTGGCTAATGCACTCTCAGCACCAGTCAATGGACTTAGAAATACTATAAAGAACCACATGGGGTCAATGTCGAGAAATCTAAGACCAGGGTTCTGAATGTGGAAACAGCCACTGAGAGTGTTGTTGTTGTTGTTGTTAAGTGCTGTCTAGCTGACTCCAACTCATAGTGCACCTGTAATGCTTCCTAATTTACAACGAACAGTTAGGGCGATTCTGACAAAGGCCACTTTCAGGAGCTATGACTTGAAATAACCAGAAATACAAGTGAGGTGAGGCGCATCAGTTAAGTGCTCCCTGCTAACCAAAAAATCGGTGGCACAAGCCCACCAGACACTCCAATGGAGACAGAAATGGCAGTCTGTTTCTGTAAAAATTTACAACGTTGGAAACCCTGTGGGGCAGTTCTACTCTGTCTTCGTTGTTAAATGTCGTCCAGTTGGTTCGGACTGTATAGGGTTTCCAAGGAGCAGCTGGTGAGCTAGTATGGCCGACTTTGCGGTTAAAACTGACTTTGCAGTCCAGTGCATTAACTCACAGCGCCACACCTGGACTCTGTCCTATAGGGTCAGAGTTCACTTGAAGGCAGTGGGTGGGACTCTTTCTAGAGGAAGCAGTTCTCATTCCTGACTGACTTAGAATCCATCAGGTGGTTTCTCCAGAGAGCATCTGGATCACTTTTAGTAAAATATCACTAAAAGTTCTAAAGATGCCTGCACAAAACAGTGCTTGTAGATATTAATAATTACAGTAGGGGCCAGAAACACACCATGTGGATAGGAAATAGTCATAGTTGGTGTATGTTAAATTGGTTTTAGAGCCCCGTAAAGTCTACAATTAAGCATATTGTTTTGCACAAAGAAGGAAAGGTATTTCTAGAAGATCCGTTGCTCCCTTCACTCTTTCAGCAGCCATATCTAGAAGAGCTAGACAAATGTGGCAGCTAGCAGTACCAGATTGTCTCACATCCACACACACATCCTCATGGAATTCCATTTGTAAATACTTTGCCAAAGAAGTGTCTCCAAATCTACAATCCAATGCAATTCTCATAATCGACTGAGATATCTGTTATTATTAACCATGCCTCAGAGATGTGAAAATGCAGCCCAGAACAGAGTGTCTTAAGCTGGATTCTTGAGAAAAACAAAACCAGCGAAGCATATCTAAAGTGTTTTTTAAAGTGTTCAAAAGCAAAATGACCAATTTTGAGGACTAAACTGTGCCTGACCCAAACCATGGTATATTCAATCACCTCATATGCATGTGAAAGTTGGACAATGAATAAGGAAGAACATAGATGAACTGATACATTGGAGTTGTATTGGAGAAGAGTATTAAATGGACTTCCAGAAGGCCAAACAAATCTGTGTTGGAAGAAATACAACCAGAATGCTCCTTAGAAGTCAGCATGGTGAGACTGTGTGTCTCGTACTTTGTCCATGGTATCAGGAGGAACCAGTCCCTGGAGAAGGACATTATGCTTGGTGAAATGGAGGGTCAGTGAAAAAGAGGAAGCGCCTCAGTGAGACTGGCACAGTGGCAGCAGCAATGGGCTCAAACAACAATTGTGAGGATAGCGCAGGACCAGACAGTGTTTCATTTTGTTGTGCAGGAGGTCGCTATGAGTTGGAGCCGACTTGAAGGCACCTAACAGCAACATACATAGGTAAAGAAAACAAAAATCTCCATCACTGGATCAATAAAGAACATCATGATAAATGAAGAAAAGATTGAAGTGGTCAGAGACATCATTTTCCCTGGATCCACTAACACTCATGGAAGCAGCAGCCAAGAAACCAAGCGACGTATTACATTAGGCAAGTATTGGCCATTTTGAGTTTGACAATCATTTGGTTGACTATACTGGAAACGACAAATTGAAGAGGAATGGCATCACATTTATCATCAGAACATTGCAAGTTCTATGTTGAAGTACAAGGAAGTCCTGTTAGTATACCACTATTCCAATTTATACACCAATCACTAAAACCAATGATGACGAAAGTGAAGAATTTCACCATTTTGTGCAGTCTGAAATTGATCAAACATGCAATCAAAATGTTTTGATAATTACATCTTGATTGAAATGCAAAGGTTGGAAACAAAGAAGTATCAGTAGGTGGGAAATATGGCCTTGGTGATAGAAATGATGCTGGAGATCACAGATAGAATTTTGCAAGACTAATGAAAGTGAAAAGGCCTTAAAATACTGATGAAGATCAAAGAGCACAGCCTTCAGTATGGATATGCAATCCATGAGATGCACTCATTGTAAAGAAAACAAAAATCCTCACCACTGGACCAATAAACAACATTATCAATGGAGATAATATTGAAGTTGTCAAGGACTTCATTCTTCTTGGGTCAACTATCAACACTCAAGGAAGCAGCAGTCAAGAAATCAAACGACGTATTGCATTAGGCAAATCTGCTGCACAAGACTTTTTAAAGTGTTGAAGAGCAAAGATGTCAGCTTAAGGACTAAGGTATGCCTAACCCAAGCCATGGTGTTTTCAATAACCTCATATGCATGCAAAAACTGGATAGTGAATAAGGAAGACCGTAGAAGAATTGATGCATTTGAGTCATAGTGCTGGAAGAGAATATTGAAAGTGCCGTGGGATGCCAAAAGAACAAACAGATTTGTGTTGGAAGAAGTGCAGCCAGAGTGCTCCTTGGGGGCCAAGATGGCCAAACTTTGTCTCTCATACTTCGGAAATATTGTCAGGAGGGACCAGTCACTGGAGAAGGATATTATGTTTAGTAAAGTGGAGGGTCAGAGGAAAAGAGGAAGACCCCCAATGAGATGGATTGGCAATATGGCAGCATCAGTGGTCTCAAGTGTGGCAACAATTGTGAGGTTGGCCAAGGACTGGACAGTGTTTTGTTCTATTATGCATAGGGTCACTATGAGTCAGTACCAACTCGATGGCACCTAACAACAACAACAACAATGACTTGCAAATATCTTTTTTAAACAACATGATGACTATATACATGGACCCTACCAGATGGAATACACAGAAATCGTAACATAAAGAGATAGTTATTTCAAGGATATGGCTCATGAGTCCCATGTCTCTGGATCAGGTGTCAGGCTGGAGACTTCTATCTCATATATCTGCAGGGGCTGATGAACCCAAGATCATCAGGTCAGATAGCAGGCTACTAGTTCACAGGCTGCAGAGGCTGACAAATCCCAAGAACCAGAGGTCAGATGAAGATGACCTGGATGCAAGATCCAGATGAAATCAGAGCCTTGTGGAAACATCCATTTTTATACAGGAGGCAAGCCACACTTCCAAGGAAATGCTCTTTCAACTGATTGGCTTCTCCTAACAGAACTCATCATGGAAATAATTATATTATATCAAATCACAAAATGAAGGATGACTACATCATTACATAACTGCCAAGCCACAAAATATCTTTGCTCAGCTATGTTAACACACAGCCTTAACCATCATATAATGTAAGTGATTAATAAGCTCTGAGTGTATAGAAGAAATCCTTCAGTGGCACAAATGGTTAAACACTTGATTCCAAGCCAGGCAGGAAATTGTCCTTTCAAGCCCACCCAAAGACACCTTAGAAGATAGACCTGGAGATGTGCTTCCAAAAGTTCACAACCTTGAAAACCCTATGGCTCACTCAACTGCACACAAAGCCTTGCCATGAATTGGAAATGGCTCGAAGGAGATAAAGAGCATGAGTCTTGGGTGTGGGAGGCATTGGTGATTCAGGAGTGGGATTCTTACCTTCCATTCATGGACCCAGGTTCAATTCCAGAAAACCAGCCAATGAAAACCCTATGGACCCTATAAATCACAGCAGTATGATCACAGGGCAGTCAGGAGGTGGAGGCCAACTAGAAGGCAATTAATAACAACATGAGTGTGGCACGGGCTTTGGGCAGCTCATAGATCTCAAAGTTCAGTGGGCAGTGGGTCAGTAGCCTCTAGTCCTCTTCTCCCAGATTCTCCCAGATTCCCTTTAGCAGTCATCATTAAGTCCCTTTGTTGCAGGGTCAGAGAATTCAGATAAAATACAACTGGCCATTGTTCTCATCCCCTACCCAGCCCCCTTCTTGGTAGGGACTCACCCTGAGGCATAGGGTTTGGAGGAGAAAAGCAGGCAACTCATCTTGGAGGAGAACCACTCCTCTGAGTGTAGGAAACAGTTTCCTGAATCGCTGCCACAGGTCTAGAAATCTCAGTGAGCCGCAGGATCCCATTCTGGACAATTGCCACTAGGTGGCTACACACCACAGCTGGAATCCAAATGGATTGGCTCTGCACCTTCTGGTGGCTTGGCTGAGCAGCAGGCTAACCGCAGGCATTTATTAGCCTCACCATGTTGCCACTTCCTTCACCTAGTTGAGTATTTTCTTGGACTCCACTTATTAATCTGTATTGGGTATTACTGTGTTTTGAGTGATCACTACTATACACTTTTAGGATTGAGTCCTGCGTACAAGCATCTGATTATGTGTCTTTATGATTTTGAATGGAATCATGCGCAAGCATTTATACATTGGAATATATACTATTTTACTACAAAAATGTTCTTTTAAATTATCGTCGGATCTCTAGTGTGGCGCTGTAAGTTAATGCACTAGACTTCAAAGTTGGTTTGAACCGTAAGGTCAGCGGTTCAAGCTTGCCAGTCACTCCTCGGAAACCCTATGGTGGTGGCGGTTATGTGCCGTGGAATCGGTTCCAACTCACAGCGACCCTGTACAGGCCTTCTGAGGCTGTTAATCTTTATGGGAGCAGAAAGCCTCATCTTTCTCCTGCGTAACAGCTGGTAGTTTCCAACTGCTGACCTTAAAGTTCACAGCCTGATTCGTAACCACTATGCTACCAGAGCTCCTTATACAGGGTTGCTATTGGTCAGAACCGACTTGAGGGCACTTAACAACAACATGTTACAACTGGACAACACTTTTTTTTTTTATTATTTATTGGCACTGTAGGATAAACAAATCCACCCACACCAGCTGAATGGGTAAGTCAGGAAGAGTAAGGGTTTGCAAGAGGATATTGGTATATGAGTATTTACCTTTCTTACAAACATAGCTATGAATATAATGGTGCATACAGTGGGCACAATGATGAAAACTTCCTGTCTATTATCAAACATCTTAAACGATGAGTTGCTGGGCCTAAGGGCTCAGGACCATAGTCCCAGGGGACACCATGGTCAATTACAAAGACAATGTTCTACATCCTGCTTGGGTGAGTAATGTCTGGAATATTGAAAGGTCATGAGCTGCCATCTAAGGTGCAGCTATTGGTCTCTCCATGTGTGGAAGAAAGAAGAGTGATGAGAATTGAAGAGACTTAAAGTCAATTAGTCCAATAGACTAATGGACCATGTGACCATCAGTCTCCATGACTGAGGCCAGAAGAACTAGATGGAGCCTGGCTACCACTACCAACTGCTGTGAAAGGGTTTATGCTAGAGGGAGGGGCCTGGATAGAGTGGGGGAAATGTGGAATAAAAAAATTATTTAAACAAAAAATGGGTTTATTAGTCAGAAAGAGACCCAGGAACCTAAGATTATGGCCTTCAACCACCCTCCAGGTCTATAAAGGAACTCACTTTCGTGGCCCAATTTTCAGCCAAACCGTAGATAGGTTTATAAGGAGGCAGGGGGAGAACAACATTAGTAAGATCTGCTCACCATGGAATGGTCAGTCATTCAAAGTCAATAGGCACCATATATGTAAGGCCAAAGTTGAGAAGAGATGGGAAGGTGGGTGGAATGGAAATCAGAACCACAGGGAGGAAGCAGGATGACTGTTGTTACAGGGAGGGGATGGTAATCACTGAGATGAAAGGAAGTGGATGATTTGTTGAAGGGAAAGCTGATGATCTTGTCTGTAAACCTTCACTCAAGTCACAACAAAAAGTTAAAAAACAAACAACTGTACAACACAGAGTGAATTCGAATGCAAACTGTGGACTTACTAGCAATAACGAACCAACAGTTGGTTCATTAATTTTAACAAATGCTCTACACTAATATAAGATATTGGGGAGCATGATAGCTCTGTAGGATAAGCACTGGACTGAGAACCACGAAGTAGGCAACTAGAACCCACCAGTCACTCCTCGGGAGAAAGATGAGACTTCCTGATCCCATAAGGATTAACAGCTTCAGAAACCCATACAGGGTTGCTATGAATCCGAACTGACTAGATGACACTTTACAATAACAACAACCCACCATAGTGCATGATATTAATAGGAGGAACTGTGAGCAGGGAGAGAGAGACATATGGAAACTCTGTACTTGCTGCATACTTCTTTTGTAAATCTGAAAATGCTGTTTTAGAAAAATATATTAAACACATGTCCTACGTGTGCTTAGTGTGTATGTAGCAGGGTCATTCTGCTATAGGTTTTTTTAGTTTTGTAAAGATTGCTAATTGTCCGTCAATACCCATTGACCTCTTCTTTCTTAAAGATAAATAATAATAGAACTCAGTTTTAGCTGGGCTCACAGCCACCAGCTAAGAGCTCCATTGTCACTTCTTTCCCTGTACCAGGTGTGGCCATGTTATTGATTTCTGACCAATAGGATTATGCCATTTCCAGGTCATGCCCTTAAAAGGAATGAGTATTCACTCCCCTGCCCTTTCCCCTTTCCCACTGGCCAGGAAGCAAATGTGAGGGCAGGAGCTGGAGCAGCCACCTTGGAGCCCAGTGATGGAAGTCCCATGTTGAGAATGGCAGAGGTACCCTACCCTTTGATTGGCCACTTTGCACTGCTATGTAGGATACAATCAAATTTCGATCTTGTTTGCCATGGAATCGGTTCTGACTCTTAACTACTCTGTATGGAGTTTCCCAGGAGTGGCTGGTGAGTTTGATCTGGAGATCTTGTGCAGTTCAAACTGACCTTGAGGTCAAGTGCTTATCCCATGGCACCGTATCAGGATAGTCACTGCATTTGGGGGTCTTTTTACTACCTAAAATCTAAGAAATACGTCTTCACATCTACCTTTTCCCATAAACCTGTGTGTGCCATTGAATAGGTCCTAACTTATAGTGATTCTATATAAGGTTTCTGAGACTGTAATCAATCTCTACGAGAGCAGAAAACCTCATTATTCTCCCCCAGAGAATGGTGGATTCGAACCGCCTGACCCTGTGGCAAATAGCTTAACGCGTAACCCACTGTGCCACCAGGGCTTCTGCTCTTTATTTGTATTTATTTATGTTCTCTTATGCCACATTTTGTGTTTCACATCTTCCTTTTTTAAAATTAAAATGTTAACTAGAAGTTTGCTAATTCCTTTCCCCGCTACCCACGGACAAGCTTGTTCTGGTGTTTTAAGATTATTTTTGTTACCTCTACACATGAATGAATCTCCAACCATTTACAGAATTAATGAATCTCACCCTTTCTTCCTCCTCAACATTCTTTCTAGATTGTTTCATTGTCTTCTGTCTAAAATTGCTTAAAAGGAGCCTGAAGGCAGATGGCTGGTATTCCCCTTGGTAGATTGTCTGTTTCTTGTCTTGAGGTTTGTACAAACGATTCTTTGGTTATCTTGACTAGGGGACTTCACAACAACTCTTCTAGTCTTAGTAGTTTCTTTACTCAATTTACCTTGAAAATAGTAAATTCTGTTAATTTGCCCAATTGAATTTTTATTGTTGTTGTTTCAGGAAAGGCTTTCTTGTGATTATATTCTTTTGATTATTCCATTTGCTTCATTGTCATCAGGGATTCTGTAAGTTGGAACTTCATAAATGTCTTACAGATCTATCATTAAAGTCTCCCATTGTTTTCTGTGTGTTCATTTCAAACCTGATACTCATGTTGTGGATCCAGTTTTCTGCCATGCTGAATCAACTTTTTATAGTTCCAAACTTCAGTTCCCAATCTTAAGTGGATTTTCTTCCATTTCTTTCCTTAACCTCTTTCAGCCCTCTATATGATTTTATTATTATTATTTTAAGTTTTTCTTGTGAATTGGTAGCGTAGTGGTTATGAATAGGGTTGTTAACCTCAAAGTCGGCAGTTCAAAATTACCAGCTGTTCTGCAGGAGAAAGATGAGGCTTTCTGCTCC